>NW_008751846.1:328750-364496 GCF_000715545.1 Opisthorchis viverrini
AAATATGGACATGCTGGTCGCCTGGGGGAAACACCTTACTGCCTTCACACTCCTGTCGCAGAGGACAGTACGACTTTACCCCCAGACCGCCTCGTAGCACGATTACTCGTAGTACGGGGTCTCGCTGCTCTTGGTCTGGCTGCTCCTCTTTGGCCTTCCTGGCAAGGTTGCACCTTGTGGAACGAAGTTCCAGCCAGTAAAGCCCGCGGGATCGTTGCAGCACTGAAGCCCGACCACCACGTCAAGGTGGCAGCCTTAGGTCGGGAGATAATGTCAGGTTATGCTTGCTTAGATAAGAGAGATGTCGAGATTGGATTCGCACCACGGACGTTCCGGTCAAAAAGTTTGCGCCTTAACTACTGAGGTCCTCCAGTATCACGTCAAGGTGGCAGCCTTAGGTCGGGAGATAATGTCAGGTTGTCCATGCTTAGATAAGAGAGATGTCGAGATTGGATTCGCACCACGGACGTTCCGGTCAAAAAGTTTGCGCCTTAACTACTGAGGTATCTCCTCCAGTATACGTAGTCTTCGATGTCTTGACCCGAAAAAACTCCGCACAGCCAAATTCGAATGCGATCAGCTGCTGGAAGTCTACATCATCCGCCTCTCCAGAACTGATGAGCTTCGCCATTGCACATGGTCCCCAAGCACACCATGAGTAGTGTCCATGTGTGGACTACATGGCGCTAAATCGGGATAACGATATTCTTCTTGACTTTTTCCAGGCATCGGGAAACACTACAGGACGCTTGACCACGAAATCTCTGTTAGCTGAATGTTTGCCCAGTGTTTCCAACACGCTGTCGAGGGTAAATAATTCACTAAATTCGTTGACCAAACTTCTTTCAGGTCTTGCTTTCTCAAACGAAGACAATCACCTTGGGAGATACTACTTTTGGAACTCATCTCGCAGTTCACCAACATCCATATCTTCGGTAGTGATAATGTCATCGCACATGCTTTGACGCCTATCAATGTCGTCAGTGACCAACCATAAACCGACCTAATACAGATGGCAGCATTATGAAGTGACGACGCACGGGTTAAACGGACCCCGTAGTCCACGGCCCTGCGCGCAAAGCCATGGCGTTGCCATGGTGATGAAAGTACCATCCTACATAATGCACCGCCAACGTCTCCACGTCCGGTGCGACCCAGGAGCATTCGACGCACAACCTCTGATGTCCTATGACACCCTGGCATTGCTGAGTCTACCAACGTTCTAAACTCACCGAAATGTTCTTAACCCTCTGGAGGTTTTCAGAACGCCCGATGTGCGGTCTATCAAAGCCCACCCCAGTAACGTTAGATTCTTACCACTTTCGAAGATGTTCATACATCCATTGACGTGCCTCGACCGCTTTACTCTTTGTCCGAGGCTATCCTCATCTCTGCCTCGATGAAAACTTTAGCTCGAACCTTCGTTCAACGCTAGGTGGCAGCCTATGGATGCCCCGCTACCATAAAAACCGACGGCCGTTCAGTATGAATCTTCATTATTCAGATATATTACTGTAACGCTCGGTGAACGTTTGTTGATCCCTTCACACCTACCGACACTTCATGACTCTCATTCCACATTTCAGACACTGCTTGGAGTATAAACTTCACTTATATTTTCCTTGCCATTTACGTCGGATCTGCTCAAAGGCCTGTGGTACAATCTTGAATGTACGTTCGTATGGAATCATTGCTATGTATTAACCATTGACACTTCCATTCAATCAATAACCGTCGTTTATTTGTTGTTATTACAGAACCATACCGAATACAACGACAGTCTTCTCGACTTAACAAAAGACTTCGGGTGCGTATACTCAGATAGTATCTCAGCCGCATATCTTGCATCAATCACCTAGGTTCAAAGTGAAACCTAAAGTTATTCAAGATGTCGCAATCTGACGATGGATTACGTCCTCCAGTATTGTCACGTAACGCTTCTCCTACAGAGCGTGACGCAGTGCATTCATCGGATAATCGCCATATGGAGCTGGAGCTCGCACGTCTGCGCATCAGAGAGTTGGAAATTCAACTTGAACTGCAGAAACTTTCTGAAGCGAAAGCCAAAAGGAACAATCAGGACGAATGCGATTCGCACACTCAACTTCAATCAGATCCAGCTGATTCGAAGTCCATAGCCTTTGCCCTGGAAAGGCGACTGGAATTACCGAAGCGCGAATTGCAACGCTTTAATGGGAACCCGAAGGACTATTGGGCCTTCATGAAAGCGTTCAGTAGTACTATTGAAGACCGTACCCGAGACGATGAGGCTCGCCTGGGTTATTTAATACAATATTGTGACGGCGAAGCAAAAAGAAGGATTGAGCATTGTACGGTCCTACGACCCAACGAAGGTTACGGGCTCGCGAAGGAAATTTTAAGAAAGCGATTCGGCCAGAACTACATGGTGGCCCGAGCGTTTATCGACGATTTGATCACTGGGCCCACTATAAAAGATGGTGATTCGTCCACCCTATCCGATTTGGCACAACAGCTGACCGTGTGTGAGGTAACATTAAGAGAAATGGATTATTCGTCCGATCTTAATTCCCAACATACGATTCAGACCATTGTACGAAGATTACCTTCTCGACTTCGTTTCAAATGGGCCAAAGCTGTCGCTAACATCAGACGAGAAGATCGTGAGCCAGAAGTTACTGACCTTACTGCCTTTATTGAAGCACGCGTTGATAGCCTGTGTTCGGATTACGGCGAACCTGCTCTCAGTCTAGCGTCCGAGGAACGAGCGAGAAAAAGGCCACCACTATCCGGTCAAATACACGGTAGAAATATTCATTCTACTCAAACGTTAGCTTCTCGTACCGGTATCGATCCTCGCTGTGGTGTCTGTGGCGAAGCCCATTATCCTGATCAATGTGCGCAATTTATTGCAGAGTCATCAGAAAAGCGTCGCGAAATCGTAATGCGCCGTAAACTGTGCAATTTGTGCCTACGCCCAAATCATGTCGCGAAAATCTGCAGGTCGTGAACAGTTTGCTCTCTAAATGGATGCAACGGTCCTCACCACCATTTGTTACATTTAGATGTTGTTCAGAATGATGAAGAACCAAGCGTATCATCACGGCACACTTCTCTACGTCAGTCCAATCAAGCGTTTCCGCGTGTTTCCTCGCGCGGAGTAGCTCTTGCGATCGTTCCAGTTATCGTCAGAAATGGAGCTCGAACCATCAGTACATGCGCCTTTCTCGACGGTAGCTTAGATTCCTCATTTACCTCTCAAGCCCTTACGACAAGACTAAATTTGCGTGGTTACCAAACCAAACTCACCTTGAAAACTTTGACTGACGATAAAACTCTTCAGTCAACAGAAGTGAGGTTTGATGTAGAATGAATCTGAACGAGCATGGCATGGGTAGTGAAGAACCTTCCTAAAATTAACCGAATTGTTCCGAACCACTACCAGCTAGAAAGATAAACACATTTAAAGGATGTCCCATTCGATAAATACAACGACACCAAGATCGGTGTTTTACTCGGATCCGATGTACCTAAGGCTCATTGGATAGAGGAACACCGGAAAGGCACTCCAGACGAACATTCGCTATCAAAACGCCACTTGGTTGGACATTGATGGGTCCATTGTATAAATGTGGTACACAACATTCCTTTGTAAATCACCCGATGTGATTTTGAGAAAAACCTAGAGCGTTTTTACTAGCAAGATATGCTGGCCCCTGGACCTCCAAAAGACAAGGAAATGTCCGTTTTAGAGCGATGGGCTCTCACTATAATGCAAAACACCGCGATATTCAAAGACGACCATTATGAAATAGCATTACCATGGTTGACCGACCCTTACTCGTTACCTGATAACAAGTCAGTCGTCTTCCGTCGACTAAGCCAGCTGCGTAGACGACTTTTGCAGTGCGACGAGTTGCGTGAACGCTACTGTGAAGTCATGAGCGAATATTTGAAACAGTCTCACGCGGAACGGGCGCAAGAATCATCTTTGGGTTTCAAATGGTATCTCCCACACCACCCCGTTTTCCATCCAATGAAACCAGGAAAACTTCGTATAGTCTTTGACTGTGCTGCAGCCTTTAGAGGGTTTTCTCTGAATGAAAGTTTGATGTCAGGTCCCGATTTAAATAATTCGCTCATCGGCGTCCTTCTTAGGTTTCGGCGCGAAAGGATCGCAGTGATGGCCGATATACAAGCTATGTTCCACCAGGTTCGGGTTGCAGAGGAAGATCGTAATCCTTTGCGTTTCTTGTGGTGGGATAAGGAAAAACTCGAAGGGCCTCCGCTAGAGTATAAAATGTGTGTTCATCTGCTTGGTGCCAAATCCTCCCCAAGTTACGCAGCATTCGCGTTGAATCGTGCGATTCTAGACAAAGGAAAATCTTACGATGTGGACGTTGTGAAAGAAGCCAAACAATGTTTCTATGTAGATGATTGCTTATTCAGCGCCCGAACCATTGATGAAGCTCGTACTTACGCGGGTCAGTTGAAATCGATGCTGGCAGACGGCGGATTCAATCTTTCGAAATGGGTGAGCAACGATTTACGGGTATTGAAATTATTACCAGAATCTGACTGCGCGGTGGACTGTGTCCAGCTTTCATTAAACGAACCATCACTTCATCGTACTCTTGGTTTGAACTGGAACCTAAAGGAAGACTCTTATAGATTTCACGTTCAAACAATGACTTCACTCGCCACCAGAAGGAATATATTGTCTTACGTTTCCTCCTTTTTTGACCCTCTGGGTTATTTGTCTCCTGTCATTTTAACTGCTAAACTCTTACTCCAGCGGTTGTGCAAATTGAAGTTTGAATGGGATCAAATCATAGAGGGCGTCGAGCTGGATTTATGGTTGAAATGGTCACGTTCGATTCAGCTGATTCAAAATGTCGTCATACCTAGGTGCATAAAGGGACCAGGGTTTTACAGTATCACAATTTGATTTGCATGTCTTTAGCGACGCATCTGATTCGGGCTATGGTGCAGTCGCTTACTTTCTGTTGACCAAGCAAAGTGGAGAAACATGCTGCAGACTTGTTTTGGCAAAAGCTCGCGTAGCTCTCATTAAAACGACTACGATGCCTCGTTTAGAGTTAGTCGCTGCGGTGGTTGCAGCGAAGTTGGCGAAACAGATACAAGTCGACAGTGGAGTTGTCATCTCTTCGACAACCTTATGGACGGACTCATTAATCGTCTTATATAGCGTCCGAAACCAATCAAAGAGATTTCCTACCTTCGTTGCCAATCGTTTGGCCGTTATACTGGACTTATCTAGTGTCGAAGAATGGCGATATGTTCCGACAAAATACAATCCTGCTGACCTTGCGTCTCGTGGCGTGTTCGCTTCCGATGCGTCAAAGCTCAAGCGCTGGTTAGATGGGCCTTCATTTCTGACACTCGATCACAGCTTATGGCCGCAGACTCCATCTAGTGCCGCAACGACGGAGTGTACTGTATTTACGTCGCTTGTCAATACACCTGATGAGCCAAAAGAAGTAAATCTGATTTCACGGTTTGAACACGTCAAACCTTGGACTAAGTTACTCCGCCTAGTGGCGTGGTTGTTAAAATATAAAACATATCTAGTGAAGAAAAACGAGCAACAAAACCCGTCATTGACGGTGAACGACCTGCGTGTAGCCACAAAGGAAGTAATCCGACTGATACAATCACAAACATTTGGCAAAGAAATTTCATCGCTACAGAACACATGTTCCGTTGCCGATACCGTGACAACTCATGGACCGAAAAAGGGCAAGGTAGTTTGCCGCTCAAGTTCATTGCGTAAATTGAACCCCTTTTTGTTCGACGGTATTCTCCGGGTTGGCGGTCGATTACAAGACGCTACGCTTCCATTTGAGACTAAGTATCCTGTAATCCTCCCTTCGAAGCATTTCGTCACTCATTTGATAATTGAACACTGTCACACTTTGAATGGTCACGCGGGACTCAACTTCGTCGTTTCAAATTTAAGGCAAAAGTACTGGATCCTGAAGGCTGCAAAAACGGTCAAATCGCTACTAAAGGACTGTTTCAAATGCCGTCGTTGGTTCGGGCAACCCTGTCAACAAGTTATGGCTCCACTACCGGCTGATCGAACCCTGTGTTACCAAGATCCATTCACAATATGCGGTGTAGACTATTTCGGTCCGATGTATGTTAAGCGTGGACGTACGGTAGAGAAACGCTTCGGCTGTCTGTTTACTTGCTTCAGTTCGCGTGCAGTACACATCGAAGTGGCTCATTCCATGGATACCGATTCCTTCCTGTGTGCATTTAATCGATTTGTGGCTCGCAGAGGTTGTCCTCAACGCCTTTACAGCGATAATGGGAGTAATTTCATAGGAGCCGAATCTGAAATAAAAGGGCTTATGCGTGCGTGGAGCCAGGAGAAGATTCGGAATGAACTCCTCGTTCGCGAATGTGATTGGATTTTCATCCCCCCGAAAGCCAGCCACCAAGGTGGAGTTTGGGAGCGAATAGTCCGCTCAATTAAGCGTGCAATAATGATTATTCTGGAGGAACAGCCGCTGACGGATGAAGTTTTGTGTACAACGATAGTGGAAATAGAACGAATATTGAACGGCCGTACATTGGTGAAGCAGTTCGATGACCCCGATGATCAACACGTATTAAGTCCTAATAAATTGTTAGTACTTCGCAGCAACGAATCGGTTTCCGTTCCGGAGGAAATACCATGTCGGAAATTTAACCGAAGATGGCGCCAGGCCCAAAATTTAGCGATATTTTGGAATAAATGGCTGAAGCTTTATCTCCCTACACTGCAATTGATCCAACGTTGGACACGAGTTCATCCAAATGTTCAGTTAGGAGACTTGGTTCTGCCTGTCAACAAAGGCGCCCCCAGAGGTCAGTGGTCGAAAGCCATCATTGAGAATATCGTCGAAGGATCGGACGGCATAGTGCGTGAGGCGATTATCCGAACAGCCGCTGGTCGTGTTCGCAGGGACGTGCGCCACTTATGCAGGCTCGAAGGAAACATTGAGATCCTTGACACTCCACCAAGCAGCGATCCAACTCAGTTGTCGATTCCGGGGGGGGAGTGTAACGTTCGGTGAACGTTTGTTGATCCCTTCACACCTACCGACACTTCATGACTCTCATTTCACATTTCAGACACTGCTTGGAGTATAAACTTCACCTGTATTTTCCTTGACATTTGCGTCGGATCTGCTCAAAGACCTGTGGTACAATCTTGAATGTACGTTCGTATTGAATCATTGCTATGTATTAGCCATTGACACTTCTATTCAATCAATAACCGTTGTTTATTTGTTGTTATTACAGAACCATACCGAATACAACGACAGTCTTCTCGACTTAACAAAGGACTTCGGGTGCGTATACTCAGATAGTATCTCAGCCGCATATCTTGCATCAATCACCTAGGTTCAAAGTGAAACCTAAACTTGCTGCGATGTTCCGTATTTATAGGGTCCGAACGATGACCTGTCATCTGGTCACTAACAGACAGTGAAATGCTTGCACCCATAGCAAGGAGCCTGGCTGTATAGGTCTGTCATCATCCGTCATGGAAGAAGGCGCTACCTATAGTTAACTTACGTATAAGGGATACCGTAAAAGAACTCCCAACACACACCAGCAGGGCTCGTATACGGCACAACTTCTAGGCGGGTATGTCTAATCCGGAAAGCTGGAACCGGATGGCTAAAACTCATATTACCACCGGATATTGTCACAAGTGCAAGCACTGCATCGCCCTCGAAAAGATCCGTCTTGATACGCTCCACAAAATTTAGCCAAATGCATCCATTTTCAAGTACGTTGTGACGATGTTCTGGCCCCTTTGCAGCCTGCGTACCAAGAGCCAATGACGATACAACGCCGTACCGACAAGCAAGTTGCTGTTTTGAAGGGCAATAAATCCGAAACCACTTCTCTGAGCCCTCCAGCCTCGGCTATTCCCATCTCCCTCAGAAGAGCCCATCTATCCCGTCAGGTTTGATGACCCCATCAACCTTGCTGACCCATGTCTGTTCGACGACCTCAAACATCCCTCCTGTGTCTGCCACCAAACTGGTACCCCAAGCAACTCGCTCTGGAGCGCATATTCGCTCCCCACAGCGACTCACAGAGTACCCTAAGCGGTATTCGGAGGCATTCCACATCCCTGACTGGGTTTGCTTAACCCCGAGTAGCATGGCATCTAGGCACCGGAAGGGTGTTACAGCTGAACGATTTGCTTAACCCCAGTTTGTACATGCTACTTTGCACTAGCTCATGTATCCCCATACAATTGGAAAGCCCTACTAAAACCCATGTAAGCTTTCCTCCGTTCTTCATTTTTGGTGGCCGGTTGAAAGAGACTGGACCTTGCCGTGGTTTGACGGTTTGTGTGCCTCCGTGACCCATTGAGCTATATTGCATAGTGTCCATGCGAGACCCACAAAGTCTCTTATAGCAGGTTGGTCAGTGGTTGTAGGTCTGACCAATACAGGCTCCTGGTCCTCTGGGTTGAGGGTAAGAACATGTGCGGCGACTTGTTCTATATAAATGGTAATCCAATCGCACTTCCCGTCAAACACCACAGCCTTATGAGCCAAATGCTTTGGGTGAGTGCCCTAATCGTCCGCTTGTCTAGGTGTGCGCACCCTGGCAATAACCCATCCCAAGCATAACCATGGTACTCACGACTAAAAATGACATCATGCCACATCGGGCGTCGCGTGGTTTCACCAGGCGGGTCGCATTACTTTTTGCATACAGCAAAGCGGGTAAGAGAAAACATGCTACTGATGACGCCCCCCACCACTCGCTTTCAAGTCCTCCCCTTTTCATCTCACTAGTCCTAACACTAGGACTGACCGCTCTGTCTCCTGTGCTCAGCTGCGGCTTATATGTGTCCGACTTCAGTAAAGCCCTAAATACTGAAGTTTGTTTTCAAACCCCAAAAGCCGAACTACATACCTGCCTTCAGTGTTCGCATACCGAAGCAAGCAGGAGAACAAGCAGGTCTTACTCATACGCCGGATTCCCTCTGCATTGATGCATGACGTCTGTCAGAAACAAGGATGCAGGATAAAAGCACTGAAATTGAATTGACTGTCCCATACGCTCTTCCAGGTTCTGATGCAGAAATTGCTGCGGCTGGATATGCCGATGTGGGTATTGTATTGAGTGACCGAGCGGTAGGGTCTCTACTTGACGGGAGCGCCGTTCATATTCGGCAAAGTCTACGAAGGAATCTCCAGAAAGTGAGGCCAGTCGCAACCTGTTTAGTATCTGCTTACGCCCCAACAGCCGGTAGCTCTGAATCTGATAAACGGCTACTTTGACGATCTAGGTGCTCATTTACAGCGAGCTAGAAGACCAGACATCTGTGTGGTAGTTGGTGACATGGACGCCCAGGTAGGTAGACTAAGCGCTGCTGAGGAGTAATCTGGTGATCGCCCTGGATTGGATACGACACAAACGCACAACGGAAATTGTCTCCTTCGATGTTCACCGAACACAGGGTATTCCTTTGCAGTACGAATTTCCGAAACATCTATGACCGCTTGACGATGTGGTTCCCACATACGAACCGGTCCCGAAATCTGCCAAGCCAAGGGTTGGCCACCTCTCTGTTTACGCCACTCCGAATTGGGCATGGAAAACAGTACTCTCTTCGGCAAACGATGGTTCGGCATACGTAACACATGTCCCAACAAACGCAGCTTCTGGTGCTGGACACATTCTTCATTGAAAGTACCCGTCGCACAACCGAAAACGCGCTTTCTAACTGCCTCGTTAGGGATTCGCCGACACCAACCCACACGAGCTATGGTTCTGAGACAACGATTGTCGGACAGCTTAAGACGTCTCAGTTCCGCTGCCAGAATAGGCCAAGTCTCACAGCCACACAACAAAACAGCCCGTACTGTAGCTTGATACACACTTCCCTTCAGATTCACGGATAAACCATTCTGACGCCATAGGTGTCCCAAATTAGCAAACGCGGCCCGAGCCTTGAAGAGTCATGCATTCACTTCATCTGTCACACTACAGTCAGAACTAATACAACTTCCAAGATACGTAAAACGCTCCACAACTTCCAGTACCTCTCCCTGGATTGTAAGGGGCGTGTTCAGTGACTGCACGTCCACAAGCATGACCTTACACTTTGTGGGTGCAAAATGCATACCAAAGGACGGGATGACTTTGGTCAGTTCATCCAAGAATACTTGCGCCTTCTCCTCCTCTTCGAACATGAGAACGATGTCGTCTGCATATTCCAGATCGACAAGGTTTTCTTCACTGGCTATTTGAACACCAGGGTTTTGGAGACCCTCCAGCGTTCGTCTCATTATTTCATCGATCACAAAGTTAAAAAGGAATGGAGAGAGTGGGCATCCCTGACGGACACCGCTTTGTGTGCGGAAGCTTTTGGAGAGCTCTCCGTACACTCTCACACGTCCGGAAGTCTGAGAATACAAAGAACGTATTATGTTTACAAACTTCCGGGGCATTCCTTGGTGAGCAAGCGTCTCAAGAAGAACAGACCGGTCAACCGAGTCGAATGCGCCTCGGAAATCCAGGAATACTAGAATTGTGGGTCGCTTATACGTATGGCGTTGTTCCAGCACCTGACGCAGTGTGAAGATTTGGTCAATACAACCCCTACCAGATCGGAATCCCGCTTGCTGCTCTCGAGTCAGTATCTCACGAGCACAATTGACGCCAACAGTCTCGTTACAACCGGGGTCAAGCTGATCTTCCTGTGGTTACCACACTCACTGCGCGCCCCGTTTTTGAAAACGGGTACTATCACCGTGGCACTAACATGTGACCTAGTCACTATGACTGCCGACGCTGGATGTTCTCCGCTAGTGAAGTACCTGTTGCACAACCAAACAACCGAGGTGACTCGGTGGTTAGAGTGCAAATTTACTGACCGGAAGGTCCGTAGTTCGAACCTGACCACCGCCTCTCGATTTCCCGTCTAGGCTTGGGCAACATGACAGTATCCCAGTTTTCGTGCTCCATTCTGGTGGCATGACAGTTAGGCACTGAAAGAGTGCTACAACCGAATGTTTTTTTTATTTTTCCTAATATCCCTGTTGCGAATCCGTTGACGTGCAGTCGAAACCCTGAAGACACCTCATATGATATCTGCAGAGACCATGTTTCGCAACTATACAACAATACAGCCATTATTGTAACCTTGTACGCGTAATCCTTGACACCACAAGTGACGCGAATTAGCAAACGGGATTTGACCCTTTGAGGTCCGTGCACTGACGCCAGCAGACACTGCTGTCGGAGCCAATACAACTACCGATGTAAAATTCTCCAAAAACTCCATTAATTCTCCTTGAACTGTAAGGGACCTGTTCAGAGACAGCGTGTCATGAAGTAAGACATTGTACTATGAAGACGCAAGGCACGTTATCAATAGGGCCTGTGCTTCGCCTCCATCTTCGAAGATGAGGACGATTTAGTCTGTGTACTCAACAACGACGAAGCTCACCAGGACCTATTCGAACACCACAGATTTTAAGATCTCTCTGTTTGATCCATTATTTCATCGACGAAGAAGTTGAATAGGAATTCCTGCCAACACGAAAAGTGACCGGAAAATTTCCACGCCTCCCATTAATAGTGAGCGTGGTCATTTTTCCGGTCACTCTTCGTACGGAAGATTTTGGAGAGCTCATCATACACTCTCGCACGCCCGGAATCGTGTGAGCATGAGGACCTAAATATTTTCACAAGTAATTTAGACAGTCGTCATCCGAAGGATTGTCCAACGTCGTTGCACAGAGAGGGGGTAGGTCATCTAGACCATGGACACAATGGTGCTTGTGTGTGGAGATGCAGAGACTCCTGGGACTGAATTTAGCCCGACCGTCAATATCCATATCTCTATGAGACGTCGACATCCTGGATTTGAAGCAGCATCGTACCCACAGTATTGTCGATGTTTGACAACGCTTCCCAGTAAACACAGTGCCACCGGTGGCTAACGGTGGCTATCGGCGGCTAGAGGTGGCTAAATTTTGCAACGCAATTGCGACTTCGCTCGGTCTGATTTCACAAACTGTATTTTCAGAACAGGGACCAATGCTTATTGAACGCCACAACACATTGTACGTTCGATGCGTATTTCTCGTATTTAAACCGTATGTTACGACTACATTCTCGAGACCCGGACGCCTGGATGCCACAGTCGGTCGGCACCTGGAACCTGCGTGACAGTTGGGCCCACATTTTGGACCAATCAGGGCTGAGCTTGGTACCGGACGAGCAAGCAGCTCAATCTACTGGTCAAGTCACACCCAAGTTGAACCTCTGGCCGTCCCGAAATCCGACTGTAGTAGGAAGGAAGCCTTAGTGTGATATTTCGCGTTAAATCTTCGTACTATACTGCCCGGCTTTTCAAACTTCAATTTTGGATATCCGAGGGACATTTTGCTCCCTGACGTCTTCGCCTACAAGAGGCTTCCGAAGATTCACGAAACAAATCAAGTAAAACGGACCGCTTGTATCTCTAGTAATTCTTTTTTCTTCTATTTCCTCAGCCCTCCAGATCCGCCACTCTTCCCCCTCTTCGCGGGCACCCAGTTTTACTTGATGTCCGATCATACATTGAGTTAGGTTGCAACCAGAATTCTGTCACCGATCCTCCTGTAAAATGATGTTCTTATCAAAGATCCGACAGTGGCAAGTCGCCAGCTGAGGTTCGCGACTGATGAAAGGCCCAGAATCACGTACAACTTCGGATAATTCGCTCCACTAATGGTTGATATCCGAGATTTTGCCGGACAGAAGTTGGGAGAGCCGCTTCTGTAGGTCTGTTTGGTTACCTGGTTCAATAGTTTCTCTCTGACTAAGCAAAGTGTGACCATTCTGAGTGCAACTGAAAGGTTCAGTGAAGGGCGGTAACAAACAAAGTGTACGTTCATAATTCGCAGAGGCATCCCAGGAGTGGGTAGCAGGGATCCACTGTCGTCATTGGTTACATACGACAATCCGGTCAATGTGAATTCGAGGCTAGTTTGATGGTGGGTGAGAATTCATTAGGCGATTTCCGTCAAATTGGAAACTGGTGCTGTAAAAATCTGAGATCAGCGTGCGCCTTCCGTAGGCATCCTCCGACCTCCCTGAGTCTCATGTACATCCCAACAAGATCACCTAATCGGCCCGCACTCTGTCCACCTGAAAGTTCTTGTCACCTGCAGTCCATACTTGTGCGTACAGCCTGTTTCAGAAAATGCCGAGAGCATCAAGCATACCGTTATACACAGACTCGAAGCTACGTTAGGTCGAGGGGTAAGCTATGTTTCCTATTATCTGGAGATTCCCTCATGGATGATGCCAGGCGAGCACAGCAGGGGGCGAGCAGCAGAAGGGAATTCCGGCATATACTGCCAACCGGCTCCAGCGATGGGCCACTCTGCTTCTTGGGTACGACTTCAAGATAAAATACCAGTCCCCCACCAGCCTGGGACAAGCCGACGCATTGTCCCTACTCATTGATTCAAGCAGGCCAGAACCGGAAGATACCGTGATCGTAACGATGATCGCACGATGAAACCAGAGGTTAACCATGTAGTTTCCGAAGCTGTTCGCATCCTTCCAGTGACTGCCGACATGGTCCGCCAGGCTACCGACCAAGACCCTGTGCTGCAGGAAGTCATAAAGTACCATCTCATTCAGTGGCCGCGTACCTGCCAAACAGACGAACTGAGGCCTCACTTCAACCGGCGTGACGCACGTGGAAGTTTGTTGTTTTCAGAACGTGTAGTCATCCCGAGGAAGTCACAGCCAGCCGTCCTGAATCAGTTACACGAGGGGCACTCGGGAACAGACAGGATGAAGGCCCTTGCTCGGAGTTATGTCTACTGGCCCTTGATGGATTCCCAGATCAGGCAAGTCTCGAAATCTTGCCAGCGGCGCGCTGAAGCATCCAAGTCACCGGTGAAAACCTACCTACGCTCGTGGCCGCAACCGACCGAACCCTGGTCTTGTCTTCACATCGATTATGCAGGTCCAGTGGGTGGCGAACACTTTTTGGCCGTGGTCGACGCTTACAGCAAGTGGCTGGAAATCTTTCCGGTGAACAGCCCCACAACTGCCACTACAGTCCTGGAACTCCGGCGATTGTTCAGTCGGTTTGGAACGCCAGAGACAATTGTATCCGACAACGGCAGTCAGTTTACGTCGTCGGCGTCCGCACACCTTTGTCGGGAGTATGGCATAACACATATTCGCCCGCCGCCGTTTCATCGACAGTCGAACGGCCAAGCGGTACGTTTTGTTGACACTTTCAAGCGGGCACTTCAGAAGTCCAGGGGGAGGGACCAACGGAAGAGATTTTGCAAAAGTTCCTGTTGACATATCGGGCTACGCCAAACCCCAACTCACCTGAAGGAGTATCACCCCGCAGAGGCACCGCTCCGCAGGTGGCTCCGAACACCGCATGACACTATCCGGCCACAAACGAAGCAGGCTGGTCACCGCAACCCCAGAATGGAGGAACCGTTCAGCCGGCATCAAGGAGCAACTGCGCGCGCATTCAGCGAAGGCCAGAGTGTTGGAGCATGACTACAGCGGCAGACGCCCTACGTGGACCCCAGGACTCATCCTTCGCCGGCGGGGCAAGTGCTCTACGAGATTCAAGTTGGTGCAGCCAAGTGGATACGCCACGCGAACTAAATCCGGCAAACAGATGCACCGATCTTGCCCACGGGACCGAGTGACATGAGTCTAGAATTGCTTCTGGACACTTTTGACCTCGGCACCATCCCAGAAAGTCAATCAGTTGCCTCGTCAGAGGACCAGCCGGAGCACGGATTACAACCACGACGCTGGACAGACAAGATCCGCAAGCCAGTGAGGCCACTGCAAGCGAACCCCCGTTCTCGAAGCTACATCAACAACCTTCAAGGGGGAGGTGTTAGGCAGGAATCTACGCGGATCCCACTATACGGCACGCCTTTAGGGGCTGCTGCGGCCGAGAAGCCTGGCCCGCTCGAGGTTGGCCCAGAATTCGGGACGCTTGCCGGTCCGGCATCAAGGCGCAATCTGATTGGTCAACAATCTGGACCCAACAGCCAATCATGACCTAGTATTGGCCAAATGCCGGTTGCCAATGGCGCATCCAGAACGCGTCAGAAATCCCAGAAAGTCATAGCCGCTTACGCTATATATACAAAGCGCTGTACAACTGTTCCTGACTTCGTTTTGGGCGTTAATAGACATTTGGTGGTTGTTTTGACGTGAACGCTAGCTTGGGAGGCTCAGACCGAGAATTAAGCTGAGGAAAATACCGTAAATACATCACGTTTGATCGACTACTGTAGAAATGAACCGGATTGCGGTTTCATCGCTTTCGTCGAAGCGGTACCAGATATCAGTGTCCCTCTTCTGGATGCGATCAACCTGTGATTCAGGACTTTTAACGGAAGCCGAGGCTAAGCTGCCCAGAAGAACTCCATAACATGCGAAGAAAATCACTAGACCAGTTAAATATTATGAAACTGGTAGAAACCTGTAGCATCTTTCAGACGATGAACGGTGTCATCCTGTATGCGGACCTCATCAGTATTCCAGGCCTTTGACAGAGAATTCTTGGCCATGTATCGGTTATTGGGCAACAAATTTGCGCCAAAACACACACGACACCACTAGGCAAACGCCCGAAGGTTATCGACCGCCTATTTGAACAGACGAACGTTCCGGTCCGAGGTTCGTGCACCAGCTCTATGTTGTCAATCTGGTCACCGCAAATTAAACGTTAGGTCGGTTGAATTAAAACGCCCGGATCAGTTCTCCAATTTAGTATACTTTATCCACTAACTGAGGCCTACCCATGGTTTTATCCAAGTCCCTGAGGAATAACCGGTTAGCCTTGACCTACTCACACGAACTTTGACTCGTGGATGCCGACGACAACTGAACCTGTTGCTTCAGTGCGCAACTACTTAGGACACTGGATTACTCGTCATCTCAGTCTTGGTTGATGCCTTGGTTGCCAATGGCGCATCCAGAACGCGTCAGAAATCCCAGAAAGTCATAGCCGCTTACGCTATATATACAAAGCGCTGTACAACTGTTCCTGACTTCGTTTTGGGCGTTAATAGACATTTGGTGGTTGTTTTGACGTGAACGCTAGCTTGGGAGGCTCAGACCGAGAATTAAGCTGAGGAAAATACCGTAAATACATCACGTTTGATCGACTACTGTAGAAATGAACCGGATTGCGGTTTCATCGCTTTCGTCGAAGCGGTACCAGATATCAGTGTCCCTCTTCTGGATGCGATCAACCTGTGATTCAGGACTTTTAACGGAAGCCGAGGCTAAGCTGCCCAGAAGAACTCCATAACATGCGAAGAAAATCACTAGACCAGTTAAATATTATGAAACTGGTAGAAACCTGTAGCATCTTTCAGACGATGAACGGTGTCATCCTGTATGCGGACCTCATCAGTATTCCAGGCCTTTGACAGAGAATTCTTGGCCATGTATCGGTTATTGGGCAACAAATTTGCGCCAAAACACACACGACACCACTAGGCAAACGCCCGAAGGTTATCGACCGCCTATTTGAACAGACGAACGTTCCGGTCCGAGGTTCGTGCACCAGCTCTATGTTGTCAATCTGGTCACCGCAAATTAAACGTTAGGTCGGTTGAATTAAAACGCCCGGATCAGTTCTCCAATTTAGTATACTTTATCCACTAACTGAGGCCTACCCATGGTTTTATCCAAGTCCCTGAGGAATAACCGGTTAGCCTTGACCTACTCACACGAACTTTGACTCGTGGATGCCGACGACAACTGAACCTGTTGCTTCAGTGCGCAACTACGTAGGACACTGGATTACTCGTCATCTCAGTCCTGGTTGATGCACGATGACCTCATAAATGAGGAGATTTTACGAACGTCACATGACTGAAAAAGGCGCAGAAAACCATAGCAGTAACGAAATTAGGCAGTTCTTCCTTCAGGTGCCCCCGCCATAACTTCTTGCACCTCCGTGCCGGAAACTTGATTCTCATTACATTTTCGAGCGGCTCACTGAAGATAGCCAAAACGTTCACCAACTCTGGTATGTTTGTTCTCCTTACAATTATTCGACTGGACTCCCACATGGTTAAATCTTTATAATAAACACTTAAATTTGGGCTTTGTTTCATTTCCCGACTTTCCCCCGCGCAAATATGATTGCTTCGTTAGCGGTTGTTGCGTATTTGACTGCCGGCACAATTCTGAAAAAGAACCAGCAGTAAGATATACTACGCAAGAAGTTCCGGTGGGAGCTCTACTTCCCCGGCTTGGAACTACCGCTCACCGCGGCATGGGCTCACACAGAAAATGAGCACTACTTGTGTGTATTTGTACATTTATCTCACTTGTTCTAGCTAACCGAACAGTAATGACTGGACTGTCTGCTTGAATCCGTTCCAGGGAAGCATGCTTAACGTTGCAAAGTTGTGTTATTCCCACCCCGTGAATGCTAAAAATGATGGCGTCCAGGGCACACAAACGGTGTAACCTTAGATACCTGGCTTCCTCCGAAGTGTTCTGGCACATACGACCGAAGTGAGGCCCCTTTGTGTCGAACAAAAGACCTGAACTTGTTGAGGAAACGGGCAAGAGCTGAGCCTGGAATGCCTGAACATCTGAACCGGCACACCAGAGTGTCCTGTGAAGTAACGTTTTATTTTGTTTTTACGGGCGGATGCGCAGATACGGAGCAATGGCCAGGTGATTTAGAACTTAAACTTCGGGAGGTTTTAATAAGTAGGCGGGTGAGAAATTGTCAAACAACAAGGTTGCAAGGACAACTGATATTATTCGGTTGACCTGAACACAGGAGATGGTAAGTTCAGATGTTTCACCTCAGACCATCCCCCAAAAATGGGCGGCGGCAAGTTGAGATATTGACCTTTGGGAATCAT
Organism: Opisthorchis viverrini; assembly: GCF_000715545.1. Taxonomy (NCBI): domain Eukaryota; kingdom Metazoa; phylum Platyhelminthes; class Trematoda; order Opisthorchiida; family Opisthorchiidae; genus Opisthorchis; species Opisthorchis viverrini. Next base: position 346,663 of record NW_008751846.1, read on the forward strand.
ACCATCCGCTATCGGCATGTTCTTCATTTTCACCGGCCCATCTGACACCCCTCGGCTTCGTGAATAAATGCGTTTCATGAAATGACGGAAGCGCACAAAAGCACAACACGTCTCCATGCGGAAGGTGGCACAAAAGGCGCCTTGGTCTTCTTTTTAAATTTCTCGCCCGTCACTATTTCAAGTAGCATGTACGTCCCAATCACGCAAGATTAAGCTGCTAAACCCGTGGGACTACTAAATCGCCTGTCCCAGGCCATCGGTATGATAAATGCGCACATGCGCACACCTCTTAGCAAATTCAAAGCTGTATGGTTTTAAAGCCGCACCCGGTGGCTAGTGTGAAAAGCTGAGCTTCAGTTGATAAATAGCCAGCTTTAATTTGGGCAAAAGACAAACTGGAGGTTGTCTTAAGTAGGTGGGCCGCGTCGCAGCGGAACCCATGTTGTCGTTATCCCCTGAAAAATTATTCCGATTGGTCGCATTATCAACGTTTTTATTATGGTGTAATGTCTGTAGGTCGTTTGTGGATGTAGTCCATGGATAAAAGTCCTCAATGTCTGGTAGAAATATGTAGTTTCCTATAGTTTGCCATGCGTAAGTATTGCACAGGTTTAGGTCGGAGTTTATCACAGCCTTAAAAGCGTTTACCTGCCACTTTCAATTTTCTCTTTCTGGGCATCTTGATACACCATCGCTCACTTCTCAACAACTGGGATGAACTAGGTCTACCCGGGGGTAAAACTTGCTGGTTTTTGGAGATGGCATTAAAATCTGTCTCAAAATATGACCAAGGCGCCCACTAAGCGATCGTTTCTCGGACCAACATACAGCTGGCATAACGCTAGCTGTATAATTGTAAAGGTGAAATAACCTACATAACTTCCGCGGTGAAAACATTCCTGAAGAAGTCTCGTTCTTCTAGGCGGTAGGGCCCGTGCACGTCCCCTTGACCTTAAAAACCGAACAGCGGTGATGTCTTTTTCAAAGTTGTCTGTGGCTTCTGTGGATCTGCTGGTAGCATGGGTTTGGAGCGGCGCAATGAAACTAGCAATGCTGCTGTGTTCTCTTAGAGGGATGCAAAATGGAAACCCACTGACTAGTTTGTTTTCAAATTTTACTTTTATGCCTGGAGTTATTTTAAAACGAGAAGACCGTGGCTTTCATGAATGAAAAATTCCCAAACGGTAACAGGGATCTTCTGTTCTCAGATCCTTGAAATGATGCTATATTGTAAAGCATGTTGGAATTCAACAGGAGGCACTCAAATAAACACAATCTGTTTGCATTTTCCTAAAAGGATATCACCCTCCGATTATTTCTGGTTGATAACGCGGGTTTAATTTCGGCAGAGATAACATGTACTAATCAATTAGATTTCAAAATCCTTTACCAGGTTTTGCCGTAATATTGATCAGTCAGACGGACTGACAAAAGGTTAGGCAAGCCAAAAAAAATTTGGCCTACGTGACTGGTGCGAGAAAAATGATGGTAAGTTTTGAAGTAAAACTGGAAAGCCGTGGTCGTCAAGACTCAAGTTGTCAGCACGTTTTATTGTACCATTTCAGGGCGATTCGGAATCTTGAGCAAAAATTTAATGTACCTAAAGACGGACTACTTAGTCTATACAGAAAGAAGACCATAAAGGGAACACGGATGATGGAGATCAAAATGTCAACGAAATTTTCTATTTTGGGCGCGAAAATAAGAAAATTATGGTCAGCGACGCCATACTACTTGGACGGACAAGGGTGATACCACATACCAGACAAGCAAAATGTGCTCATTATGGGCTCATTATGTTTTGTAATTACAGTCAGTTAGATTCCAAAACACAGTCAACTCCTCCATCTTAATGGCGAAAATATAGCGGCACTGCTGGCGGCCAGGACCCCTTAATGAGGAGCGCAGTCAAGAGTTGTGTGCTTCATATGAAAATGAGAAGAAGCGCTTCGACATCCGTACACCCCTAACGAGTAAGGAAAGCAGTCTAATTTGGGCGTCGTCATTCACAAGGAGCAAGCTAAGGTTGCGGCCTTGCTCAAAAATGCACCATAATCTATAACAGTGTTAACCATTAACCGGTAGATGTCATACCATCCCCTATGATCAGTTTGCATGGAACGTGCCTAATTGCAGGAAGATCATGCTTTTCACTTGTGGTGCTTAACAACACAACCCGGGGAGGCAAAACAAAGTGGTCCTGCCTAGTACGTGACAAACATGCAAATTCCGGAGAACAAGAAACCAAAACAACGAAGTTGAAGAATCAGGAGTAGTTAAGTTATCGGGTTGGTTAATTTGGGATGAAACTGAAAACGGTTTCTTGGGCTGCGTAATTTTCAGCCGTTGAGTTAGCGGCCGGGGTCAGACCGCGAGCAAGATGATGAGATGGAAATATCTACAATAATGACAGATGTTAAATTGCACCTTGGAATCCTGGTGTACAGCGACACTGCATAAACTCAATGGTGTCTATTCTGGAGCAGTATAGGTGCAGATTATTGTTCGAGTGAGCTAGTGCTAGCTTATAGGGTGGAACATTGACCGCAAAGAAAATCTATAAATTTTTGGGGGAAACAAAAGTGAACTGCAATGGGTTAATATGAGGGAGGGGTTAAGTGAATTAGAAAGGAATAATCTTGGAGGCGCTCTGGGCCAGGTAAGTGTCTTTTGCTTCAGCCAGGGCTCCGAAGTCTGAGAGTGGTTAGTCTGGAGTATAGCGAGAATAATTGCAGATGTGCCTCAATGTGGCAGTGCCATTCCATCACTGCACTGACTTACCTCAGCAGAGGTTAGGAGGAGTAGACACTGACCAGTTTGTTCGAAGTAGCCGTGCGCCGAAAATCGAAACTCAGGAAGAGGCGAATATTGGATAAGATGACCGAAGCCTGGCGAATGTGAGGAGATACCGAATAGCATATATTTCGTTCATATAAGCCAGCTTAAATTTGAGTACTGTTGATCTAATTACAGCATGGGAAAAACCGACCTGATTAAGCTTTATCCTAATATCTAGGTAATACGGTCAGATGGAGATTCAAGACGCATGCATTGGCGTCACTCGCGTTTTGCATCAAGCATCAGTTGACCAGCAGGGAGAAAGTCATGAAGGGGCAGCATCTGCGTTAGTTCTTAGCAAAGTGAGAATTTAGACGACGTGGCAACGAACAAGTAGGATAGACTTTGGCTAGGTTGCCACGGGCAGTTACGGTTTGAATGAGCATAAGGCAGTTGCAGTCATTAGCTCTACTGAAGTGCCACAAAATGGGCTTCGCTCTGCAGGTGTTTTACGATATAAGGGGAGCAGACATAAGGAATAGCATGACCCTGTGACCCTTGCATGAGCCCTAGAGTCCAAGGCCACGAGTCCTCAGCGGTGGTTTCAAGTTTTAGTTAAATGTGACAGGATGGATGAAACCGTCTCTGCTGTTTAACCAGGTATGATGTTCTGGTACCAAGATTACGTGTGGTCAATCCAGTTCTGGTTTTCAGGGAACCGATTTCACTCGACAGGGTCTCTAAACCGAAAAATACATAACCAATTTCAACTCATGCATACCTTGCATATCACTGAAAGCACAATTTAAAAAAGCTGTAGGGCCAACTCACCACCCGCTTCATAAATCTTGCTGTCCAGAATTCCTGATATGTGCCTACGCCGAAGCTAGTCTTTCTGCTATAAAAGTCGAGTTATTACTTGTTCTGTTGGTCCCATTGGCAATAATGAGGGAACGGTGTGTATGCCGGCGATTTGATAAAGTCGGCAACAATATGTATTGTTGGGCGCAGAGAAATTAAAGCAATAGAACGATGTGTACCAGTCAGCCGTAAGGTGAAGTTGCACAGACTTGAACCGTTCGATCCAAGGACCAAACAAACGCGCGTTTATGAGTGCAGCTGCGGCGGTGATCTAGTGAGTGAGCAGGTCCTTGGTGTCAAACCCGCTCATTCAGAGCACTTAATTCTATCTTCACTTGACTTCTGCTTCCCGATACCGGTACCATGTAGCTTTTAAAAAAACGTAAGCCCCGTCGTCTTCGTCATACCTTGTAACCATCCCATACTCAATCGCAGTATCAGTTCCCATTCTGGTAAACGCATTTGCTGGCTCGCATGCGTTCGTATACCAGAATTTTTGTAATCCTCAGCACCCGGTTATATGGAAAAAAGCTTTAACTTATCAGACACTTATAAAACTTGCTATATCAGGCTATTTTGAGGCTCCATTATATTTCTGTTTTATAGGTTCGAGCCTCATTCAACTTTTCCTCCAGACACTCAGTCAATCAATCGGCATAGAACAACGCCACTTACGTCGGTTGGCAGCCGTGTCTTGCATCGTCTGCTATTTCGGAGCGCGGGATAACTCATACCATAGTGCTCTCTAGCAAATGTTTTCCCACATTAGATCTCCAATATAGACACGGCTGTCTTGTTGCCTCGTTTGAATGAGGGTGATAAACCACCCTGCACCTTCGATGAACCCAAGAATATAACTGATCCATACCGGTCCCAGTTCATCTAAACATTCTGGAACAACCCTAACGACCATAACAAACCCAACTGCGTCCCAAAGATGCTCTTGTTTGGCAGTGTCCACGGACCCAAGTACGACCTTGAGATGACGGTAACGTGACTGACGACTGCTCTTGTGTCATATTCCTGATATTTCGCGACAAAGCGTCACACGCCCCCCCCCCAAGATCGTACCAACCCACTGAACTTACGCAAAAACTTGGAAGCATTGGCCACATTTCTGTTCCCTCTAATAAGGGTTCTGCCCATAAACTCATCAATTATTGCGATGGCACTATTAGGGATCACTGTAACTGTGAAGATAAAAGCTGGCAACGCACATGATATAGTGTGCACTGACCACCATAAAATGAACAAAATAAACTCACTAGCCGTAGCGAAACGCATGGCTTTGTTAAGTGCCAGGCCTGCTCAGAAATGGAAAACGTAGTCATGCACAAGTCAAAAATGGCTGCTTCAAATTCATTTTGCGCCGACAGTGGGGGCATATTTATCGTTCATGTAGTCTTGTGATTAATTCCAAATTCAAAACAGAAGATAACACGGTACTACGGAGACATCACGCAGAGCCACATCCAGCCATTAAATACGAATTCCGCACCAATGGTGAACCCTAAGAAAGTTCAAACAACTTCCAGCAAAACCGCAGCCGCATGAAGATATCTTGAGGGCAATGTTGTAGAATGTAGGTAGCTTGGGTTCGAATAAATGCCATCAAATGTTAAAACCCCATGTTAGAGTTTATCTTTGGTTTACGGGAAATTTTTGGTGCGCCTCCAACGGTTGCCAGCAATGCTGTTTCAGTTTCACTTCAAATCAGCCAGCTTTATCGTTGAATTGGCCACACACCATGACACACTGTTCTAGCTTTCCCAACAACTCTGATGACCTTTTATTTGGTAAGCGTGTCTCGTCAGCTTTACCGTTCCCAGCGTTGTGTTGTTGTTTGCCGCGTTTAGGTTGTAGCGGCTAGATCACCATTCGATTGGAATGGTCCCTGCAAGTTGAAAAATAAAGTTATTATTATTACAGAGATGGCTGCACACGGTGGCACAAGACCCTATGAAGTAGAAGGACTTATACAAGCATCTGTCTCTATTTTAACTAACCACGCGAGCCACCTCTTCCTTTTCACAGAAACTTCAGCGGCGGCGATGTACGTACCTCCATGATCACATCCGAAGCGGAATTCTTGGTGGATAAAAAAGGTCAGAAAACTTCGTTGTTGATCAGATGTCTGTTGCTCTGTTCGCCGTGCGCAGTGATGCGCACTGATGATGTCTCCTCGTATGGTGACGAAACGTTTGCAAGCCAATTGCCAAGCTCAACAAACAGAGCAACAGACATCTGATCAATAACCAATAAACTCACCCGAGCTGCCAGTATTTCACTACATCACCAGGTGAGAAAACATAGCTGCGGGGCCTTCCACACCAAAGCGAATGTGGTGTCTATGAAACCGTGGGTATAAGAAACATAAGTAATCGCATACGAAACAGGCGGTTAAGTCTACAGAGATTTTTCAGATAGTGTTTCGGCAACTATCGGTTGTGGCGACCTTTGTATCGATGACAGGCGGCATATTATTGATGGCCATGCGGTAGTCTTTTTGTGTTGAATTCCACACCTTAATTACCACACATGATGTTTTACCCGTCTCCCTAAAGCCCTGATAATGTTACCACAAATAACAGACAAAAGCCATGCACTATACATGTGTGTGACCCAAAAGTTTGCTTAAACGTAAGGTAATCAAAATCACATTTGAGGGCTTCCTGAAATCACAAAACATGCCCGTGGCATCACTCTTCACTGTTTAAGGCGAACCGCACTTTACACGTTTTTAACAAGTGGCACTGCAAAACCGTCAGGAGACGGTCACTGGGTCTACGCAGAGTTGCAGCCGCATTCAGCCCATCCGCTTGAATTTATTTTCTAGGGGTCGTAAGAAGTCAACGTGGATTTCACCATATGCGCTATCATCATCATTGTATGTCGTTACATCATACTTTGACCTCCCACACAATTAACTTGTTCTCGCTGATTAACTTTATGGAACGCACAGATAGTCAACGTGGCTGGAAAAAATTATTTTTGATTATTCTGTCAATGACAAAAATTACCAAGTGCTTCAAACATAGTCTTTACGCACATAAAGTCCCATCCCACACGTGGGTCGTTGGAATGTCACTAAAGTTATGCCGCCCAGAAACAAGCCAGAAACCCGCTGCCCGATTAAAAAAGGCGCCAAGTTAGTTAGCAGGAAAATGGCACATGCTTGTGCCTGCAAATGGTTGTTTGCTGAGGTGCATTATGCATAGCTCGGTACGTTTTTCTTAGTTATGCCCTAATACGAGATAGCCCGCTGTCCATTGCCTGTTTTTGACATTAACGGGAATGGAATTGTACGTAAAATTTTCGAGCACTTCAATTATCCAGAGCCAGCTTAGCTAGTAAAGAATGTGTGGGAAGAAGAAAACATTGATATTTGATAGCGTGGTGGTTTTATACAGTGGCTAATCAAAATGTGCAGTCACACGCGCGTGCATATCAGGCTGCTTTCTGTTGTTCATGGGATGAAATACTATAAAAACGCAAACAATTGTATGGAGTGCTTACATTGGAAGCAGCTATGAAAATTAGGGACGGGGGCAATTAGCGTCAGTTGTTGTCAAGTTGTATCATTTCCTAAGGGGTTAATAGGCCCGGTATTGTATACTTGTTTAAGTAGTAGCAACTGATGAATTGGGTCAATACAGATGTTGATTGAATTTTGTGTCAATTTTTGCACCTCGGCAGACTTGCCCCCATTTCATTCCCTAATACAGAAAGTATTATCCAAATTGAAATTATTTCTCTTGCTGTCTCATTAGATGATGCAACTGACACTTGGTTTCTCCTTCTGGCAGGCGTAAGTGTTCATGTATTCTGTTTGCTGCCATCATAACATTGAATTTTGTGGATCCCGTTCGTCCTACTAACGGCATTTAGCCTTTCTTCCTGTATTGATTGGCCTATCTAACGCGTCTACTGGCTTGATGTACACCACTTTCCCGAGCTGCCGTAAATGTTCTGCAGATATTTGGTCGGAAATTTTCGAAGTACAAGAGCTTGATCTTTCATTACTTTGGTGGAGTCAACAAAGCAGTGCTAGGCCGATTTTGTACGCACCTCTGTATGGAGTTCCTTAAAAACTCGTTAATCTAGAGTACCTAAGAAGCCGCTGATTTTCCTTCATCTGTGAATTTGTTGTGTTGCAGTCACTGTGCCCCTGGGCTCAACAAATTTTCTCGTGTCATTTAGTAGCAATTTTACAACAGATAACCACCCTTTGAGTAGAGATGACCCTTTATGTGTTGCCTGATTCTTTAGGTCGCCACAATCTGTCACAGTCGGCAGCTTGATAAAGTATCGACCGTCTTCACAGTCAGGAGTAGGTTGCTTTGTCCTTCGCCATAGACAAACAACAACGGCATTCCAACAATAAGATAATGTGTTACCATATTAACTGTTGACCTCGCATAAGGAGGGATATACCCAGCAGAAAAGTGTGGTGCCTATCCACACCTCCCACCAGTGATTCGAAATGGGTTGGACTCTGAGGTTAAAGAGGATTAGGCGAGCCAGTCCGATGCACGACCAAGGATGATGGATCCCTCAAGATTCGCGAACGTATTTCATCTTCCTGCAGACTTCTTGCACTTGCACGCGATCTCCGAATACACTTTTCTTATGAACTTTATCAGTGTGTCATAGCTTACTTATTAGGCAAGGCTGGGTGCTCAGTGGTATTATCTATCAGTTTCCACCTCGGACGGATATGAATGTTGTTCACTCATTCAGTATTCTGCGGAGTGTGATTGAAAAAGACCATATTTAACGCCAATATTTAGGAATTTGAACTACACAACATTCGTTTGGCACATGATCCTACTTTAAAATCTAATTATAATCCGATTTTTCAAATGCAACCACATCAAAGGAACGGCACAGACACTAAATCCGTGGCATTCGACATCGGGTCGGCTAAAGCACATCAAACTTCTATCTCAACTTCACGTACTCGCATCCTCAGACAAAGATATAACATGTCTAATGTTTCAGGGAGCTTATGAAATAGTCGCAACACCCCTTAAGCCAAAATCGCTAACTTTGCGTCAGGAACTATCTGGATTTAGTGAACTTGTCACCCATAAGTCGTCCGTCCTGACGGAACTTGTGAGAAGCAATATTGGAATACTTCTCTGAAGCAGACAAACGATTTATATCAAACTATATCTCATCCTCAGGAAAGCGCAACAAGTTCCATGGGTGCATTGCAGACTATTGAACCGAAGGTGAAATCTGTCAGCAAAACACCCTGGAAGTCACCTACCTATCTCTGTCCGTCAAGACGTATACTTGCAGTGAGACGCCGCTGAATCCAAAAAATCCACTGCGCTGAGAACTGACTTTCTTAACACTGCCTTTTTGGGATATCGGGCCTGTGAGTAAAAGACTTCTTCATCGTCCCTAAAGTCTTTCGGATGGGTCTCTCTCAAAGACAAAAAGACAAGGATCCGAACTCGACTTTGTTTACTCCCTCGCGCTAAATATTGCGACACATGCGCCTTAGACGCCATAGAGCAATGAATTTGCACGTTTGTTAACACAGAAATGCACAAAATTGCTTGGTTTTATGTTGATCCAGACACAAACGGCCAAGTGTCCCAAAACTGTACTGACGTGCCAACTTGCTCATGAGAATTCACGATTTCTCCCTCTATCTTCGTTGTTATCCATATTCCACCTCCCGTGGAAGTTTACCGCAGAGTTTAAAAGTGGTGTTGCTGCAACCTAATACCTAGTGTACTGTTAGCCCCTCATGCATTCCATGAAAAATGAGTGCAAAAACAATGATGAGGTCCTCTAACAATCCTTCTAAAAACAGATCCCGTGCTTCAAATGCGATTCCTCTTCTCTCCTTCCAATTATGCGAGTGTTCCATGTTTCAGCACCTAGAGGAGAAGACGATTGACTTATTACTTCGGTAATGTCTAATAAACATAAAAAATCTAGCTCTTTCGGGCGAGGTCCAGTATCGTGGCTTATTTTCGTTTCTTAACTTGACGGAGTTCTTATTTACAGCGTTTTCGCATTATATGAAATGAGTGCGCCCATTAGCTATATTTTGACGAGTAGTTTAGGCCGTTTCGGCAGCTCTTGATCCGCTCGGGTAACCGCTGGATTTTTTGGGTCAAACACACGATTCACAGGGTGAATTTTTTTACAATGTTTCAGTAAGCCTTCTGCATTGAAGCAAGTCCCAATTTAATCTGGTCAGAGAGGATGTTTCTGTGACACTTGCACGGCACATACTTCAAGCTCACCTTTTAATTTTCGTGTATCTGACCCAGTGGAAGGTCAAACCAGAGGTCAGCAAGCAGTGATCATCATGTCCCGGCGGCGCCCTGGTTAACAATCATCATTGGAGTGATTTTCGTTGGAGATAATCAATTCACCAGGGATGGTACTCGGCGTGCGCGATATCCGGTAGTTGCGGTGGCGTGCCGAGACCAAGCGCTTTGTTGAACACCTTTGGCCAGCACCAATCCAAGAATACAATGAACCCGATGCAATGAAACTATAGGATTCCGGCCGCTATGGATCTCATAGGACGATTGCGTCTATTGGATTATACACAGTTTGTAGCTCGTAGACAGTGGGAGCAGACAGACGAAGGCAGCAGATGATGTATTGAGGACAAGAACTATATCCGGTAGTTGCGGTGGCGTGCCGAGACCAAGCGCTTTGTTGAACACCTTTGGCCAGCACCAATCCAAGAATACAATGAACCCGATGCAATGAAACTATAGGATTCCGGCCGCTATGGATCTCATAGGACGATTGCGTCTATTGGATTATACACAGTTTGTAGCTCGTAGACAGTGGGAGCAGACAGACGAAGGCAGCAGATGATGTATTGAGGACTGACAAGAACTGGATTTACAGACAAAAGGGTCAGTAAGCATCATGCATGCGTACAATCAACAATTACATAGTCAGAAGGGGCGGAAAATGGCCACTGAGGCAGCAGGGATTTCTAGAATGATGTACAGACATAGGCATACCGGCAGTCTGAGTGTGAGTTGGCCGTATAGAGAGATGACGGCGCGGAAAATCAGTACATTCGGGGTGTGATCAACTGCCTTTTGGGTGGCGGCGCGATTCGGCAGCACGTGTCACGTGACAAGTCAGATTGTGCGATTTCTTTTGTTTAAAACAAATCTTTCCTAAGGGTATCTGGCAGGTATGGGACATGGGTAGTACAAAATAATAGACCGTTCCAGGTGCCAGGTTGGTGGAGTTGGCAGCGAGTTCGCCTACCGTTCGGAAACTCTGGGTTCAATACTCAGTCGGTCCGCTTTTGCGTCTGAGTAGTCTCGAAAATAGGTACAACTGATGCGAACTTGCAAAGAATGACGGACGGGCAACAAACTAATGACATCCGTTACTGAAGGATAAGCAGACCCAATGTAGGAACGAAATAGGCAATGAAAACGAGCAGCAAGGAAACAAAATGGCGTCCTAATGAATGGGCATACGTAACGTTACTCACGAGTAGTCAGAACACAGGGAAAAGTACCGCTGATCACCGTTGATGCACAAGAAGAATCAACAACATTCAGGAGGCTTTGAGGGCCTTAAAATCACCTAGAATTAAGAGATGCGTAAAGTGATAGCCAGAGAAGATTTGCTCGGATAAGCTAGAGTGACAAGGTGGACCACAAGAAGAAGAAAATCGGTCCCAAGTGCATCACAAAAGACGAGAGAGTGGTATCGGGGAGGATAGTCGGGGTGAAAAAGGCCGTATTTAGGTATAGAGCAACCACACCTGACTTCCCGCCTCTTGCATCAGCTCGGAAAACGGGGTACCCTTTATCGGGATATCTACGTCAGCCGCCTCTGGTGTGGGCAGGCTGGTTGTTCAAAACATGTCGACTGTTGAATATCTCGAAGTTTGTTGAAAAGACCGAGGCGGTCTGTAGACAAGCGCCTCAACATTGTCTGTGCTCCGTATGAATTTGGGATGCAAGGAGCATGCCACTAAATAGGCCCGCAAATTTATTAGTCCCATGCAGACTTTTAGACCCAGGCTTTGAACAGGCATATGAAGCGTACCTGTATGCCTTCTGTTTTAGTGTATACAAGGCCTGTTTTCCATATGCCACGGTGTGTTTTCCCCTACGATCCCAGTTTGCGCACGCCCCTCGTTTTGTTGGAGATGTTTTTCCCACGTGGTCATTTTCTAGACAGCTTCAATTTGTAGCTAGCACATTGCCAACTTTCGGAGAATTTGAATCGCCGCTGTTCAAGAATTTGCAGAGACTAGTTGTCCAATAGGTTCTTGGCTACCTCTTGGTCTTCAGGCAGGTAGCTTGTGTAATGTTACATCACCAGAGAGTAGGTCTTTTGTGGGCGAGCCCATGGGAAAGTAATTGTCACAGAAATGTACTTAGAAATAAGCAGCCAGCTATTAGCTTGGGCTATATTTACGGAGCCTTTTTGTTCAAGGTCGCCTTCCTTTCATGGTTGTGCGGGCCCCTAGTTTATCCGCGAGCAGCGTTACCACTTCGTTGTGTGTAGAATTTTTCGGCACGGTGTTTTCTGGTACGTGACCCTAGGGGTCTCGAGTGACGACCTAATCCATATCCAGGCAGGCCATTTTCGATTAAGTGGAACTGGAGGCCCAAAGTCTCTTAATCGCAGTGGTTACGGGGTTCCAAAGCAGTTTCTAATGTCGACGTCAAAGCCCGTGTCTATTCCGTCGATTGATTTTGCAAAGTGTTTCTGTCCAGCCGAGCCTACATTCTGTGTTGTAGTTGTGAGGCTCATAGATGCAACTTTATCGCCGCAAAAAACAGGAGATTTCCACATCTTGGCTGCTCTGTCATCACCCGCTCTGCCTAACTCAATGAAGCACATTTCTGGTAGTCAACGAGTTGAGTGGAATCTGCCATCTGCAGCCGCAATAGGCTGCAACGGTGCTCTTTTAAGGGCGCGTGATTCCATAACTACGATAGGGCTGGTCGCAAGTTTTGGCTGTCTTGAGCTGTTGTCGAAACAAAGCCTGTTTTGCGCCTCAATTCAAGGACAACCGCTACCCAATTTTCGCACCTCCGAAGAGCAATCCTTAGACGTACGCAGAATCTTTGTGAAGACTTTCTGAAGGCTGGCAGCATAGGCTTAAACTGTTTTTACGGTTAATTGGAGAAAAAGTTGACTGAGCAGTTCAAAAGTTTCCGCGCATCCTCTTAGGCATAAATATTCCACTGTGATCGATTCGTATTCAGATTTGTAACGGTAGTTTCAAGGGGCGATTGTGCCAGTTTTATTTTCGCGGATTCATCTACTGAAACACAGGATCGACGCTTTCGCCCAAAATTCCCGGGCAGGGTTTTTCCCCTGTCGCTCAGCGGTTTTCGCTTAACTGAAAGGCACGAGAGAATGCGGGTGCAGCATCGCTTTGACAGTTCTCTGCTCGAGGGTAATGGTGCAAACAAAAGCAATCAAACAAGGGCATCTAAGAATGTTTTGAGCTGGGTACTAGATGCCAAGTTAAAAGGTGCCGGAGGGAACTCGTTCCACGCACCAATCCGGGAAATGGGGTTGCCCAGCATACGTTTATGCTCTGAGCCTGAAAAACTTCTTTCCATGTCTTCGCCGCTTGTTATTTCCGTCAGCGGTGACAAACCTGTTGTCCAAACCTTGCTCAAACAGGACAGAGTTCATACCAAGTCACATCGGAGGTGAAAACACTGCACGAAAAAAGCTCAAGCACCCCAAGACGCTACTCATAATTATGAGGAAGGCCAAATTCCTGAAAGCAATCACTGAACGCCCCGAATCTACTGGGAGACTCAGCTCCGCTAAATGTCGACCAGACGGACAAAGCCCCCTCAATTTGCAGCGCTCCACAAACTTGAATCGAACCCAGGCAGCGAGAGTTGGTGTTGATCAAGGCCAGAAAACACCCCCGCTGCATGCGGCGCGTCGCAGCCTCGTACCAAGGCCAGACCGCGTGCGTTAGCATTGGACCAAGTTCAGACAGTTTCCCTTCAATAAATAGCTTGAGACCGTTCTATTTTCGCATTCGCCTAATCGGAATATAGCTGTTGTGTTCCCTTCTGTGAGTCTTCTCTCCGGCACTGGGCACTATAGCAGGTCAGTAGCCCGATACAACAGATTGGCGAATCAGCAGACATGACGATAATCAACAGATTTCAGGCCGACAGCAATGTTTAGCAGCTGGTACGACGCTCATATTTGGGGTTACGTCCTTCTTGCATCCTGGTTAGACGATTAAGTCGATAGATTCAAGATATGGTGCATGTGAGTAATACGAAAAAGGGTGCAACAAATTACCCGTGTAATGACAAATGACCTTTGAGTCTATTTTTCCTTGTGCGGTGAGAGGAGCATGTTTGAAGAGAGTCAGACACCTAAATGTTTTTTGGTATCGGTATTCGTATTGTCTTCTGGTCCATCCTTACCATACACGATATAAACTTTATCTGAGTCTCCATCGATCGAAATAATCACGCACGTTTCGTCATTCAGAGGAGGACGGTAGTCCAGTGACCGCTGCATTGCATCCATTTGGATGGCATTGAACCACGTCTGAACCTCAGGAGTTCACGTCGTCGGCAGAAAGTGGACATAGGCTTCAAAGCACATCTGGTGGCTGCATCTTTCAGATCCTTCAAAAGAAATATAAGTTACTCATCGAGATGCCCGAGCAACATGGAACGCTTGCACTGGTCTTTCCGGCTTAGAATTGAGATTTGTCTGCAATGTCGACAGGCGGGATGAGTGGCAGCTCCGTGTAGGGGCAGCTCGCGCAGACAGATATGTCAGGAGAGCTGAATACTAGGCGTAACCAATCTCCCGCAGGTCCGTAAGCATAAAAAACTACCAGCCACGGAAAGCATGATACTGCATCCCACGTCCTGCACTAGATGGATATCCATTTCATCCACATCTGTTGTGATCCACCGGTAGTTGCCGCGGAGGGCAGCCGGGCTCGTTATTGTGAATAAGCGAAGGTATCGCAGAAGTGGAGAGCAGCCTGGCAAAATTTTTCGCAGACATGTTACACTGGAGTGGAAAATTCGCATTAATGACGTGCTAAGTGTATAAAAAATTCTGACAGCAAAAGAACTTTTTCACAAATCTGCGCGAACACAAAAGAAACCAATTTCGAACGCACCGCCATCGTCATGCATATGCCCTGCAGATAAACGGAAGCTGCTGGACAACAGAAACGAACCCGACCTGGGAAGCTTGGTCGAAAGCCTCGACTCTGCGTATCGACCCTTGAATCCGTGATCCCTGAAGTTTGGATACCACCAGCTCCATTAGGAAGCAACCAATGAAGCCCTGTTCCTTTCTCTCTCTTTTCATGTAAGCATCCACAACACACTGGAACAAGCGTACGAAGTTTTGGCTTCCTACTAGTGTACAAAGCTGTTGAGCCTACTGCGAGAGGGCGAGCCTGCTGATCCTCTTGTCCAATAGGTTGTCAAACCTGTGCTTGGTCCGGTGCCGGTTCCGGATTTGCAAATTTTTTTAGTTCCCCCAACCAACTTTCCAACAGTCCCTTGTGCGGAATGCCTCTCAGCTTTTACCGTGTTTCTCGTCAGCTTCCAGTGTAATATCGTCCATTCGCTGCATTTTTGACCACGATCTTTGACCAGCAACTGGGAAATACGGCCCAATGCCCATTTACGCAAATGAGCCCTCATTACACACACCTTCCTGGCACTAGTCTATGGTATTTCTCTTGATCAGCAAGTTGCCAGGACCGGACAACATGGACACATGGACAGCACTACTAAGTCTCCATTCTCCAGTCGACAGTCGGATGCGGCAAGGGCGCGGTTTCCCAGATTTCTGTTGCACCTCAAGGTAATGTGGGAAATTCCAGCCAGCTCAATCTGCGGACGTTCGCGTTCTCACTGTAGGTAGTATCTGGCGTTTTCACATCTACCCCATCCGAATCCCAAGGGGAGCGCTTCTGTAGGCATGCAGGCTTTATCACAGACCAAGCCTGGATCCCCCAAACGGGGATCCCTTTAGGTCTCCTTACTCTCATCCATCAGGCTGTTCAGGAAATCAGAGCACTCACGAAAAGACTGCCCACATTATTGCACTTACCCGTCTTGTTTGTGTGACCGAAAACGCCTGTACAGAGATTGTTCGAAGAACGGGATAGCCGTCTGTTCAGTTCCTCGAAAAGGCTGCATCCCTCCGTGCTGAAATCGATACCAGGGCTCAAAATCTTATTTCACTTTAGTGTTGAGTGAGACACTAACATTTACGGTGGCTGCGGGAATCCACTGTACAATGATGCGATCACGCTGTCCGAATGTTCGGGGGAGAATGTGACGTACAACCCCCGCACGAATATATTAACTGTTAAATTTGCAAGCAAAAAAAGGGCCGCATACAGTACCGGCAAGCAGATGGCGCTCCAAAAACGTAAGAAGTTAATATAGCTGCTAGGGTGCATGTTAGAACAAAAACAAATGCAAACGAAGGAAGTCAACGTAAATTGAAAACGGGTTTGCACGACAATGCAAGGTCCTCTCTTTCGTTCAGATCTCAGACAAACTGCGATTATTTTGCGTCCCTGACTATCTTCCAGGCGTCTTTCAACTGAAGACAACTAAAACCGTTGCCGGTTTCAAAGTGTGCTAAAAACATCTTACAACGGGACCCCCTATCTTGGCTTCTCCCATATGCAAACAGAGCGAGATCGTATGCAACTACTCAAGTTCGCTGCGATCCCAGCAAGCCCAATCACTTCACCTACCCAGACTTCAGGATCTAACCACAGACCTCACTGAATCACCCAACGTGACGCCAACCAGGAAGACCGTCTACAACTCTCGAGCCATACATCCCCAGAGGCACTTACACCTACTTGATTACCAGTGTAGAGGAGCATCTTTGCTGCTGATCTCCATCGGCCAAGTAGTTGCTACGACGAAACAGGGCGACATTTCCTCAGCCGGGTAATCACGAACCTTTCCACCCACTGACAAAAACGTACCAGATTTCTAAACATAAGGCGCGATAGAACCGATGAGTTTCTTAGTCTCACTACCCTCCCCTCATCTGGACAAGAATTTTCCCTTTGGTTTTCAAATACTCTTCTGCCCACGCCACTCATTTCGATTATAACCTGGTCCGTATTTGCAGGTCCAGTGCCTTATTTCCCGCCTCTGACACCCACTGGAGAGTATTCTGTCATCCTCCACCCGAACAACTTATCCAAGGTTTGCAGTTGCGCAATGGGCTTATGTTGGATTAGGTCTGCAACTGATGCTGGATCCGTCTTGCTGTTGGTGCCTCACTCCGATGTGATGTTCTGGTATGCTAACTTCACTGTTCGACGGCATAGGCATTTTATTCTAAATACTTTTACCAGTCTGTAGTTACGTACTTCTCTGCCTTTTTCTTACGCTCTTTACTAGAACATTCTATCGCGATTCTTTGAGCGCTAATATGTATTACCGACGACGATATACTGTCAACGATTACTAGCTGAACAGAGCCTCTGGAAATCCATAAGGTAATCATACGCTGAGAATGGATGTAGAGGCTAAGTTCGTCTTCATTCTTAACACGTTCAATTGGCGGCCAGTGCTGTATTGTTGCAAAAGGTGTTGGTGTTTTGCCGGTGGTTCTCCGGTGGTGGTTTACCGTCACGAAGAGACTGGACCTTATCGTGGTGTGACGGTTTGCGCACCTCAGCGATCCATTGGTTAGAGGTCTGACGAACACAGTCTCCTGGCCCTCCAGGTTGGGGGTTGGAACATGTGGCGACTTGTTCCGTAGAAATCGTAATGCATTTGCATTTCCCGCCAAACACCGCTGCCTTGCGGTTAGGCTTTTGAGCCAAAGGCTTTGGTTGAGGACCCTAATCGTCCTCCTGTCTAGGTGTGGGCGACCTGGCAGTATCCCAACCCACGTACAACCATGAATTGCACATACACAAATAAACTCATGCCACATCGGCCGTCGCGTGGTGCCATCAGCTGGGTCGCCTTACTTGCTGCATACAGCAGGGCGGGTAAGCGAAAACAGGCTACTGCTGACGCCTCCCTTCTTTCTCCTTCATATACCTTTTCTTCCCCCTCTCCTACTCCATTAATAACTCTCTCCTTATAGGCCCAGCACTTAGGACTGATGACTCCGTTCGTCATGCATCGGTTTTGCGTGCAGCATCTGCTCGCCACATGGTGCCGACATCT
>NW_008751846.1:365294-365463 GCF_000715545.1 Opisthorchis viverrini
TCAGCTGGGTCGCCTTACTTGCTGCATACAGCAGGGCGGGTAAGCGAAAACAGGCTACTGCTGACGCCTCCCTTCTTTCTCCTTCATATACCTTTTCTTCCCCCTCTCCCACTCCATTAATAACTCTCTCCTTATAGGCCCAGCACTTAGGACTGATGACTCCGTTCGT
>NW_008751846.1:367954-378611 GCF_000715545.1 Opisthorchis viverrini
GGCAGGGAAGCATCGGTGTTGAACACTGATGTCATGATGTCGTCGATGATGATGATGGCTTACCGGTGGTCTGGAGCTGAAGAGAACTGTTTATTGCTAATGGTTCTGTCCACACCTGCAACACAACCTGAGGTCCATGGGTCTTCAGGCCAGCGTACGCAGTTGATCGAGTTGTGTTTGGAAGGTTGAGAATGTGACTGGAGCAACCAACTTCGCTCCTGCGCATGTGCCCGTGGTAATCGAAAGATAATTACCTAAATCCTCTGGAGTTCGAGCTTAGGCTGCTAGTTGTTCAGGTTATCTGAGTTTTATAGAATTCCGGTGGATGAAGACCTTTGAACCACCTGTGACCTGATAACAAAACATCAAAACCTTCACCAGTCAACTCAGTCGCACTGGTAAGTGCCGTCTTCCTGAATGGTGATCAGGGGTCGAACAAACCATTTGTTAGTGAACCTGACGGATATGATTGTGTCATGCGATCAATCGCGCTCTTGCATCAAGCTATCGCCCTCACTGTGTAGCCTTCACTCCTTACCACACCGGACAAGCGGAACCATTCGATGTCAATGAACTCATTGGGCCATCACCCAGTGCGTGGCTCTCTTTCATTTGTTCCGCGTATCCCCGGGGAACGAAGCTGTGGCGTCTGGAGCCACTGCATCTTGGCGCATTGTTTATGTGCTGAAAGACTGCCTGACTGGCTGAAATAATCTCGTTTGAAGAAGCTTGAGGCGCGAATGAAATCGGAGTGCGAAATGATTCAACATGTCGCCAAAAGACTGTCCCTTATCTTCGTGTAACGGTTTGTTTACCTCCGTGACTGACAGCTATATAAACTGTACCATTATGACAATATGTTTCCCATACCGTTTCGGCTTGACTTATACATTCCTGTAATCCACCAAGTTGGAATTGGGGGGATGTATGACGACCTATCTCTTGGGATTTTGTGCTAAGGGTGTATTGCTCCGGTGCCAACCGCTGCCTCATGGTTTGAAGAGGCATTTTGGTATTTTTTTGAAAGGCATCCGTTTGTGAAAGGGCTAGTGTGTGTAGTTCGGAGTCGTGCTGATTGCACCAGTTTGGTCGGAACCTATTTTCCGCAGAGGCCACTAATACCGAGCGTGAATACCGGTTGTTGGTCCGTCCTTGCTGATTCAACTATGAAGCGTACTTTACGCAGACACTTTGTTTGGACTTCCTTGTACCATCCCACCCATTTTCAACTGGTTACGCTGTTACCACTCTTGAGCATCCGGTTTAGTGATTGGGTGACAAAGTAAACCACGATTTGATTGCACGTTCACATCTTATAGCTCTCTGTTACTCTGAATGACCATGTCTGTGTACTTTCCGTTTAGTTTTAGCGATGCTGGTGCGAACTTCCAGCCCGTGCTTGTGATAAATATGGTCGCTTTTGATTGAATTTCCACTACCATTCCGACTAATAAATGGCGGTATATAACAAAAATACGGGAAGTCTCCCGAATGTCACGGGCCACCATGCAATGAACTGGAAAGAGCTAGCTGAGGCCGACGATCTAGCCTCCGCCCTAACGGTTGATGCATTTACCTGGTTGCTTCCGCAGAATGAAGGTTCGCATCCCCGAACGTATTAAAGCCAAGTTTCGAGATGTGTTGCTTTCCTTTCAAAAGCATAAATGCTACGAGACCGCCTATGACCAACTCACATCGGATTCGAATATTGTCAAACGGTCGTTGAAATCCGATCATCGTTTCAGAGAACATGTGAGCGAGTCTATTGTTCATTTTTTCGAGCCTTTACCCTTTCTAATATCAGGTCTATCGTTACTTGTTGCTACTTGACGACCGTTCAGGTGTGGAAATCCGGCCATGTTCGCGTTATGCGTCGGAAGATCACGTGGGTGCGGCAATTTTTGCCAGCAGAGATTGGTAAGTTCTTTCCAGAAGCATGTAGCCTTGACCATCTGTAGGCCCAAAGGTACCAGGATCCACACTCTCGTTGGATGCATCGCTGAAATGAAGCACTCAGAGGAGGCATCTTTCCTCAAACATCGCAAAAATGACTTTTCTGTCATGTATTCTTCGCGGAAAAACTGTTCCCAATTATGGCTGGGTCCGGCAGCTTATGTCAACCACGATTGTCAACCCAATTGTGAGGTTAGTGATTTATGTATCTTCTAGAACCCCACCAGTTCTTACGAAACTTGTCATACTTATATTGGCTACTTGTTGGCTTACTGTTTATCACCTGAGAGGCTCCGCCAACGGTCGCTGGTGAATTTATCAGTAAAGACGAATGCAAGTGCATAGGTTTGGAAGTGTCAAAACCATTAACTTTTGATTCATAGCCGCTTTGTCGCGAATTTTATGTTCACCAGTTGCTAACCAAAGGTCACCCTATCCGGTAGTGAGCTGGTGTCAGAACACGATCCACCAATGATGCCCGTTAACCTATCATTGTCTTCAATAATGTTCACACAGTTATATCACATTTCACTTGAAGGCGTTTCTTTGCTTTTGCCGCCACAGAAACTGCGACCCAATGAATAGACTGACGAATGTTTGGTGTTAAGTTTCTAGCTCATTTTCGAGATTTGCGCAGATTCAGAACTGGGTTCTTAATAGACTTTATCTGAGTGCGAATAGTGTTGTGACTAGTGAAGCAGGAGGTCAGAGTATTTCAGTTCAAAACCTGTTTTCCTGTACCTACTTTTACCAAAAAAGGACTTCAATCTGAAACAAATTAATAGTTGTTCTGTTGTCAGTTTGACCGACAGCCTGATTAGATGTATAGCACTGGTGGGGTTTAATGCTACTTTCTACCAAAAGTTGTGCTCGCAATCCAAAGTACGGTCCATGTAGAAACTTTTTCTGGTATCCGAAGTGATGGTTGTCTGCCACAACTGTACGTTCTTACACGATCAGAAATACACTATGAGGTCGGAATTTCATAGAGAAGCGTGTCTGGAGGTGCGCACCATAATCAGGTGCTTGAATTACAACTAGGGAAACTGCATCCCACAGAGGCATGTTGGCGAACTCCTTTTTGGCAAAACAAGTATGCAAGTCAACCCGATTTCGTCATATCGGATAGATCATGGCTCTTGAGAGCTAAATTATTTCTAACTTCGAGAGGCTGAGATAAAGCTTTGGTCCAAAACAAAACCAGAGTCAAGCATTAGTAAGAAGGCTTTATTCTGGCTTTTTCACAGATTGAGTCTTCATGTTATTGCTGGATTCTTGCTGGAATTAACAGAACCATTAGCTAAATGTATTAGCAGTCCGTGAAACGGTTTCCTTGGACCGCATCAACAATGTTCTTCAACTTTGGCAAACCACTGTTTACTCTCCCCCAGATTCAGAGTACCTCATATAGCTCACCACTCCCAGTCTGAGTTAAGTTTCCAGGCGTTTGGTTCGAACAATATAGAGTCTACAATGTGTTTGTTGGAGTTGCTAAGACGATACCAAGAGCCTTTACTTCATGCTTGGCTTTGTATCATACTGGTGCTCGTGTTGATGAGCTTTCTCTTCTGAAGTACACCCCTTTTGTGTACGGTTGGAAGCCGGTTGATCGTATTATGTAGACTGACGTTCCATTTCCTTGTATTTTCACCCGAATTCAGGGTTTAAAAATGCGCAACAGGGTGAAGAAATTGGTTGCTGGTTTGCCGATGACTTCATGTAATTAGTCGGCATTAATCAGTTCCGGTTTTTCGAAAGACCTGCTTCCCTCTCTCGTATTTCTACTCTTTATTCAGTTGCGGGTAGACCACCACAGGAAGCACGTGTACTCATTTGTCAACTGCCCGTACTCCCTGTAATGAATACTGTCCCTCCAGTAGCCAGTATAATACTACCCATACAATGCACACGGCTCCATGCTAACGGGTCAGCGTTTTACTGGACGGACAGCAAGAGCGAAACCATTGTACTCGCATTGTCAATCGAAAAGAAGCCAAACTGTGCAATTTCAATGAATCGAATTCCGAACTTCTTTTGAAGGTCGTCACGTGGCTGGTACATGCACTGTGCCTATCCACCGTATTTCGGGCCCAACAGTATTACCGACTCTTAAAGGTAATTGGTGACCTGACGATGCTCAGTGACAGGTTCTTGCTGGGGATGTTTGTGCTTTCTCTACTGGGTTGGTTGCTGGTCTGGATTGATTTGAGTGTTGTGCTATGTGTGATTGGAGTGTTTAGAAAAATGTTGTCTTTTGTCTACATCTAACCAAACTCCGACTCAGTCAGATTGTTCAGTTGATTCTGACTGCTGATCGTCATTCACCATCGTCAACGCATCATGCCGAGACACTGCTCAATTGCCTGCCATTCAACAGTAACCATTAGAAATTTAGGCGCCATCGTTTGTCAACTCATTTTTAAGCGTTCCTCCATGTTGTGCCTCAGATAAATCTTGTCCTATTCCACTCCCGATGACAGTTTACTATCAACTGTGATGCGGATGCTCGAATGAGTCTGGAAGCCAAAATCGACATACGGAAAGGTGAAGAGATTTTCATCTACTATGGCAAACATTTCTTCGATGTTAACAACAGCGCTTGTGAGTGCTTCACTTGTGAGCTACTGGGACGCGGGTACTTTAGCAAGTTTCTCCCAGCAAATCTCCTCTCTCCGGTTGTGGGGTCTGGTCTCCAGTCCAGTTCCGCGAACCGTCTAAACGATTCCCGTACACAGCACTACATGATTGAGGAGCGTGTTGGTTGTCAAAATGACACGAAACTCTCGTTGCGTGCAGTGGATCCGCCTAGCCCCCTTGGTAGGTCTTACCCAAACCTCAATCTTAACTTGGTATTTGTTGCCTCTATTGCCTATCTTAACAGATCAGTATTTCGTCTAGGAGTGCCATAATAGGGTCTCCATTTATCACAGGCCCATGTGTCATAGTTTGTGCTACTTACCTATATATCTGAATCAGTGTTCTTGTAGATTCCGACGCTAATGATCACCTGAGTCGTTCGATCTCAATGAGTCTGTCCGTAAATGTAGGTCCTCCAGTGGCTACCGTACTTCTTCGCATATGTTTGCGGTGGCGTAGTGATTGCATCTACAGCCAGGTTGAGTGTTATCGCCGCGACTTAGTGTGAGGATAAAGGGGTCTCGGTAGGATTGTTAGCTGTCCACTGAGCGACCGAACATACGGACGGTACGTGGCAACTTTATAACTTGCCATTAAACAAAGTCGTCCTTAGTTTATATCGAGTTCCGGACATCCCGTAGAATGTCAGATAGTATCTATCTTATGTGCTCTAGTGCTCATGAAGAGAAATACGATGATCTCTTAACCATCAGTCCAAACGAATTCCGATTCACCCTTGCATCGCACATTCGGTTGAAATAACATTACAAGCAAGAAATTTGTCTGAAGCCCGGTTGATTCTGCCGTTGACAATAATCGGTGTTCAAATGACTAATTTAACTGAAGCCAGTGACTGAATAACTCACGAGCGCGCCCCCGGGGCTGGGCGAGTGGTGCGGTTTTCAGCGACTGTGGCTAAGAACCATCGCCATGGGTAACACATCCAGCTAACCTGTGTTATGACACCTGAAAACTTGCGTTACAGGCAGCCGGCGAGGAATAAATTTTCCACCAATTGAAGAGCTGCAGGATCACACTAACCTCGCACGCAAAAAAGACCTATGGTTTGAATGCCAAACACCGTTTGTACACAGGAATCATAGGCACTGGGTGAGGAATCCACACTTTACCGATTGAATCGAATGTTTGGTTCGGCCTGTACACAGTCAAGCGATGTCTAGAACTTACAAACCCCAATTTACGCGTAATATGAGCCTGATGGGGAAGTCACTTTCCACGGGAGCGTTACGTTAAGCCCGCCAATTTAATTTTTACTGCTAAAAGCCAAACGACACCACTGTGCTCAGTCCTTACGGCACTGAAGCATCGGTGTTGAACACTGATGTCATGCTGTCGATGATGATGTGCTCAGTCCTTTGTTGCCTATTCCTTAATGACTGAGTCGATTAGCGGTATAAATGCAGCCACGGTGGGGTTTCCCAATTGCTTCCGTTCCTTGGTTCGTCGTTCAGCTGCAAAACCCTTTCAGTGCTCAGATGCCACGCCACCTCAAGACAGCACGAAGGCTGAGATATTGCGAGGTTACCGAATTTTGGACAGGAGCAGTCGAGGTGCAGAGGCTGGGTTCGAACCACGGTCTTTCTGGTCACCTGCCTCGAGTTGATATAAATGAATCGGTTGGCTGCCCTCCATCTGGTTCCCAAAAGCTCTACTTCGACAAACGTGAATGGATTCCAGTAACCTCCTGTCTAATCGTGCATAAGAATGGAAAAGTGTTTCCTTTCTTGGGGATCTCACTTGTTGGGCGTAGGAAGTATTAGATTCGTAGAAATACTTAGGAAGGTTCCCTAATTTTTTTACGGCGCGGACACCCTCTGACTTAGATGCTGTTACAGTTGAAGCGGTAATGAGAGTACTAGGTGATCGACAGTGAACGCTGCACTGTTTTCATATTAGACTGCAACAACCAAGTAAGATGTCGAATGAAGGTAATCAGATTTTTACACTCAAGTGAATTGTGTAGGAGGGAAATACTTCTGGAAGGCATTCATGAAAATAGTGAAGAATGTCTGGAACGCACTTGCATACTCATCAACGTGGTAGGTTGATGAGTATGCACGATCTTTGCTTTCAAAGAGTCAAAGATAGTGACGGTTTGAGGACACAAAAATAACAAAGACTTCAAAAAATGAGCTGTTTTGGAGCTAAAGGTGGATGCACTTGTTTCCGTTGTAAAATGGGGGCTGGAAGCTTGCCACAGATGGCTGAATGTGAATGGGTGTAAGGTGACAGAAGGAGCATGTTGCGTTGAGCACCTCTCGTGGTGGTGGCGGTGTGGGTTTCCGTGAACCATCAGAATTAGGGAATGTGATAATGAGGGGTGGAGGTTTCCTCTGAATAGAGGCAGGTAGGCATCGTAAGAGAGATCCATCCAAGACATAACAGCAGTCTGAAATTTTTGGGGAAGTAGTTGAGCAGAGTGATTTACGAGCTTAAATAGGAAGGCGAGTAAACTAGAGAAGCTGGAACCACTGTACCTATGGCGCACGGTTTATAGCTGATGAAATGAATTAAATTGAAGGTAAGTCTGTCTTTAAATGGGTGCACCCGAAGAGTAAATGATGAAAAATCAGAAATTGCAGCTGATCTGATCCAAAAGCGAATGTCAACCTGGGAATGATGAAGAGAGACAGATGCAGCTTGAATAGGTTGGCTGTTGTCTGACGTGCCGTGCTCTGAAAGCTTTGTAAGAACAGTGCTAAGATGGCTAGTGCGTCATTGTCGCATAATCAATGAGTGGAAACATGTTCGGAGCGATAAAATCGTTCAACTGTAGCACCCTTTCGGTGCCTAACTGCCATGCCATCCGAAGGTTGCTTGAGGGCTGGGACTGCCAAATTGCCCAAGCCTAGACAACAAAAGTCGAGAGGCGGAGTTTGGGTTCGAACCATGGACCTTCCGGTCAGTAAATTCGCGCTCTACCCACTTGGGCCATCTCGCCTCCGATAAGGGGAAGAATACTGTTGAGTGACGTTCAGGAAAGCGTGACTGTAGGGAGAAACAAGCCACATAAGTCACTGATGCAAGGGAATTAAGAATGGGGAGGAGTTTCAATCCCTGGTGAACGTTTGTGTTTATGTCATGGGTCTTGGAGATACAGTCCTTTTGGAGCGTTTTTTGAGACGTATCCGCATTTTGTCGATGAGACAAAATTTAATACGGGGTTGACAGCCAATCTGAACATGTTCATGTGAGCAATAGAACCTGTTCGGTCGTATTGAAAGTCCATTGTGTTATCCCATGAAATACCAGGTCGCTCTTGGGACTTCCAACCTGTCTATTTTCGAAACAGTATTCAGGGTTCTACGTGGTTTCCAGGTTTCGAGAGTTAGCAAAAAACTGCAAACATCCCTCGTGGTAATTGAAGGCAATCGGGACCGCGCCGGTGAGTGCAGATAGACAGGATTATTTTTTCTAGGTGTAAGAAAAGCACTGGCGTCCCTTCGGGAAAGCTTCGGTATCGCCGCCGGAATTGAGGATTTTCGGAACTCAGGAGGTTGATGGCTGACTGCTTAAGCCAGTGTCCAACTTCCAGCTGTTGCGTTCGATAGTTGACCCGCCTTCCGATGAACGAACATGTTTGCTGCATTCTTACGAGTGACAACGCAAACAGCACGTATTACTGAAGAGAGCACCTGTCAGCACTTGTATATGCTGTTCCCTGTGACCGCGCGGAAATGTATTTCTGTACCCTTGTCTAATAGGTGAGGATTGAAGTTCACAAAGAATATTGGTGTCCCTTTTGGAGGAGGTTGAACAATCGTACGATGAACCAACTCTGAAAGTTGACACACCTTATCCCTTCCCGCGGGAGAGTATCACCAAAAATACGCGAGGCAGCATGAATTTTACAGATAGAAATGGGTGGGAAACTTTTGATACGACAATAATCAGACGAGACAAGAGGAAGAAGACGAGACGTCATAAGAAAAAGCAGCGGAAAAGTAGGTGGACTTATTGACCTGTTTCGGAGTATATCATCACTCAGCTGTAGCACCCCTTCGGTGCCTAGCTGCCATTCCACCCGAATGAAGCACGAGGCTGAGATACTGCCAGGTTGCCGAAGTCTAGACAGAAGTTGAGATGCAGAGACCGGATTCGAAATACAGACCTTCCGGTCAGTAAATCTACTCTCGAACCACTGAACCATCTCGGAATACAGTACATTTTGGAGTACAGTCGATGCTGGACCAAGGCAACTTCACAATTATAGATTGATTCCAGAAATCTGTTGAACCACGTCGAGTTACGCGCAAACCCCAAAAGCCAATTCTTTCAAATGGAGTTTTATCTACAAATGCGGTACTATAAGTACAATAATAAAATGATAAAGCTTTACAAACCTTAAATCGTGGGACTATGCCGGCTTCTGTATACCGGTTTAGGAACTGCTAATTCCTAACGGGTCTCAAAGTCCACGCCGACGCGGAGCCACGTGTTTACAAGCTAGCGAAACCACGTGTGGACTTAAACGACACGTCCGATGACAAGGTCAAGGAACGGTTTATGTTCAGGTCAAAAACAACAAGGGTGGTATAGGCACAGACCAAGATAACAAAAAAGGGGGAATCGCATCATACAATATAAAAGGTAGAAGAAAGGAATCAACAACAACATGGTGGCATTAAATATCGTATAAGCTGCTTCTAGTCGCAGTAGTGGGTAAGAATGTGGCCGGATTACGCGCACAAAATGCTGTGAGAAAGATGCGGAATCATTGACCATTTGTCAAGTAAATTGGCGTTGATTGGTTAAGAATACTCACGCAACAAAAGCCTGAAAAATATCAGACTGACAGGGTCAGACCACACTCGCAGGATATAGTGGCAGACAGCAATGCAAATTGTTTTAAAACGGACAGTATCAGCACACTGATGTACGCATAGGACCAAATGTGACACAGACACTAGACAGGAATGTTCAGCCCCGCGATGTGACCAAGTCATTACTGAGCTGTCCCAGCACGATGCAGCTGGCTCACTGGATTTTGTGCTTCGTACGCATGGTAGTCAGCCGGCGGTTTTTTTAAACACTCAGCAACTCTGAGCACTTGTGGGATGTGCAGGACATTTTGAGCACCATACGTACTTCTCTGTTAATTCAAGTTCCTCGTCAACATTTACTTCGTACTGCCATACCGATCTGGCAACGACCCACTCGTTTTCCCAGATGGATTAGCCAAGGAATTACTCACCAGAATGTTTGATCAAACATAGTTCGTTGAATTATATCTGGTGTTCGTTTCCTGTGTTCCCAATCCCCTACGGAAAACGAGGATTCGTGTGCTGTCATTCATTATGCCTACATGGTAGTGAAGGAGGGAGAAATGGGTTTTTTGTGTGTTAAAATTCTAGTGGAGAGTAACACGGTAAGGAACAAGTACCATTCACTGGGCATTTGACCATGTCACCAAGCCACAGGCCAAAAGCAGTCACTATCTCCCAGTCTCAAAACGGGGAATACTGTAGTCAGGCACGCAGTTAAATTCTTTCTCCCTTCCCTGCTCGTAACCAACCCATTTTTCTTTCTGACTGCTGATAGCTATGAAAACTGAACAGTCAGGTATTGGTTGTTCATGCATACACAGGACTTTCTCCTGCCGCCTTAATCGATTAACTGAAGTCATGTCCTATAAGGCTGAACAATCTCCATCTAAGACCCTTTGACGAGCCCCCCTGCTCCCACCAGATGTCAGCAATACTGCACACAGATCGGCTTTTAAAAGCCGTCAGTCGATCGACCAGGCCAAGTTTCTTAAGCATAAAATAATACAGCTCGCAAGATTGCGTTGTACACACATGCCTGCAATGAAATTTACATCAAAGATGTTCTAACTTTGCAACCGCTACCTTCCATGTACGCAGTGTTCGCTCATTCCCGTTACCTTCACCGGCATTAGCACCACTTTCGAGGTGCACGAACTTTTCTATCTGTGCTTGTGCATCGTCACTCAGGATGAGAGCAGATTAAGACGTCCACTCTGGGAACTTTATATATTTAATATATATATATATATATTATAGTGTTGTATTGTGATGATGATGCT
>NW_008751846.1:378727-400428 GCF_000715545.1 Opisthorchis viverrini
AAATGGAGGTTTATCTACAAATGCGGTACTATAAGTACAATAATAAAATGATAAAGCTTTACAAACCTTAAATCGTGGGACTATGCCGGCTTCTGTATACCGGTTTAGGAACTGCTAATTCCTAACGGGTCTCAAAGTCCACGCCGACGCGGAGCCACGTGTTTACAAGCTAGCGAAACCACGTGTGGACTTAAACGACACGTCCGATGACAAGGTCAAGGAACGGTTTATGTTCAGGTCAAAAACAACAAGGGTGGTATAGGCACAGACCAAGATAACAAAAAAGGGGGAATCGCATCATACAATATAAAAGGTAGAAGAAAGGAATCAACAACAACATGGTGGCATTAAATATCGTACAAGCTGCTTCTAGTCGCAGTAGTGGGTAAGAATGTGGCCGGATTACGCGCACAAAATGCTGTGAGAAAGATGCGGAATCATTGACCATTTGTCAAGTAAATTGGCGTTGATTGGTTAAGAATACTCACGCAACAAAAGCCTGAAAAATATCAGACTGACAGGGTCAGACCACACTCGCAGGATATAGTGGCAGACAGCAATGCAAATTGTTTTAAAACGGACAGTATCAGCACACTGATGTACGCATAGGACCAAATGTGACACAGACACTAGACAGGAATGTTCAGCCCCGCGATGTGACCAAGTCATTACTGAGCTGTCCCAGCACGATGCAGCTGGCTCACTGGATTTTGTGCTTCGTACGCATGGTAGTCAGCCGGCGGTTTTTTTAAACACTCAGCAACTCTGAGCACTTGTGGGATGTGCAGGACATTTTGAGCACCATACGTACTTCTCTATTAATTCAAGTTCCTCGTCAACATTTACTTCGTACTGCCATACCGATCTGGCAACGACCCACTCGTTTTCCCAGATGGATTAGCCAAGGAATTACTCACCAGAATGTTTGATCAAACATAGTTCGTTGAATTATATCTGGTGTTCGTTTCCTGTGTTCCCAATCCCCTACGGAAAACGAGGATTCGTGTGCTGTCATTCATTATGCCTACATGGTAGTGAAGGAGGGAGAAATGGGTTTTTTGTGTGTTAAAATTCTAGTGGAGAGTAACACGGTAAGGAACAAGTACCATTCACTGGGCATTTGACCATGTCACCAAGCCACAGGCCAAAAGCAGTCACTATCTCCCAGTCTCAAAACGGGGAATACTGTAGTCAGGCACGCAGTTAAATTCTTTCTCCCTTCCCTGCTCGTAACCAACCCATTTTTCTTTCTGACTGCTGATAGCTATGAAAACTGAACAGTCAGGTATTGGTTGTTCATGCATACACAGGACTTTCTCCTGCCGCCTTAATCGATGAACTGAAGTCATGTCCTATAAGGCTGAACAATCTCCATCTAAGACCCTTTGACGAGCCCCCCTGCTCCCACCAGATGTCAGCAATACTGCACACAGATCGGCTTTTAAAAGCCGTCAGTCGATCGACCAGGCCAAGTTTCTTAAGCATAAAATAATACAGCTCGCAAGATTGCGTTGTACACACATGCCTGCAATGAAATTTACATCAAAGATGTTCTAACTTTGCAACCGCTACCTTCCATGTACGCAGTGTTCGCTCATTCCCGTTACCTTCACCGGCATTAGCACCACTTTCGAGGTGCACGAACTTTTCTATCTGTGCTTGTGCATCGTCACTCAGGATGAGAGCAGATTAAGACGTCCACTCTGGGAACTTTATATATTTAATATATATATATATATATATATTATAGTGTTGTATTGTGATCTGTTTGTCTAACAGAGAATCCCTGGATAATGGTCATGACAAAAGTTATTGTGAATTCTGCGTGCAAAGTTGGTATATCTATCTGTTTATGCATGAAGTAAGACGTAGTGGTCTTTCGTCAGAAACCCTGGAAATAAAGCAACGGAATAACAGATTCAGATTAACAAACCTTGTGAATTCTGCGTGCAAAGTTGGTAAGGATATCTGTTTATGCATGAAGTAAGACGTAGTGGTCTTTCGTCAGAAACCCTGGAAATAAAGCAACGGAATAACAGATTCAGATGTGTTAACAAACCTGAAGATGTGGGTTCAGCATGCATACAAATCCAAAACGATTAGTTCGATTTCCTGGAAGGTGAGCTGGAATTGAGAGGACCATCCAGTGTTAGTTGAGACGGCAGACTTTGGAATCCTAAATTTTTTTAGTCGTAAAAACGAAAATGTCACTGACACATCGTGAAATTCTCTTTTCGGATGAGGAAAAATCGTACTCCCTCGGCGTTCAGAACATGGGGTGACAACGAACCAACGACCTACCCTTGAAAACATTAAGCTCGTCTGTAGATCTATGTGAGCTTCAAGAGCACCAAGCCTATTGCCAAGCACTAAATCACCAGTATGTATGCACTGTATCAAAAGGTCAAGGTCGATCAAATGATTACAGAAAGGTTGAGAAAAGAGTCGTCTACTACGCCTTAGGTTCACGATAACTCACTGTTTTTGCAACACTCAGGTTAGCAGTTTAAAGGCTAGGAAACGATTACCTATCCGGCTAGATCCTACAGCTTGACAGCTGTTTTAACCTGAGCACCACGTTGGCATCTGTGCAGACGGTTGCATCTTGAAACCACGCTGAATGTACTTCTACACTTTGGGATTTCCTTGGTTTACACTCGTAATTTCGACTGTTCCGGACGACGCAAGTAGCACAGTGATAACTCTCAAGGAAACTGGTGTTTTGCCACTCAATAATTTATCTACCGGGAGCATAACCAGGGTGCTTGAACGTATAACACTCTGTCCTTACTTCAAACTAGAATTCCGAACTTTCTGAAAAACGTGTCTCGTATGATGCTCTAAACATATTGTGTCTGGAACAAGCCAAACACTTTTGAGATTAGATAGGAACTTCTGTTGGTTACTGACTCATCTCCTCTACCGTTGAGAATTCAGTACAAAAGCAGTGAATATAAATTGGGGCACACAACGCTACTTGGTTTGTTGAAGAAAACCTAGCAATAATATACACCCTTTCACGATGAATAAACTATCAGAGATAAAAGCTAAAAAACGACGTACGAAAACAATTTGGTATCACAACCTTGATATAGATGCACAAAAGATTTCCCTGGATTAATACAGATTACAAAAATCCGGCTGTTGCTTTTGGAGGCCCTATCCTTCTTACAATCATCATCAGCTGTGAAAACCGTGTACTTGCAGTACGTATGTTATAGCTGTCACAATTTCGTTTACCAGCGATTTGGGGAGGTTGGGTAGATAGCTGCGCATTGGCGGTGGTAGCTGGTACAGGGTTATCAATGGTGTTTTAGTTGGGTAGACTGGGAGTGGAGCTATGCATTGCGGGCTTGATTGCATGAGCACCATTGAGGTCATGACTGGGACATGTTTGACAGTGTCTCTAACTATTGTTGTATCCCATCCAAAGAGACGGCAATTCCTAGTGCAACAGAGCTTGCTGTAACTGCCTTCATAGTTCGCTGCAAAGTCGCTTTCCGACCTCTGGTTTGTTTCCACCCTTCAAATGGTTGCGCAAAAACAGCCTTGGATGTCGGCTCATAGTTCGCTGCAAAGTCGCTTTCCGACCTCTGGTTTGTTTCCACCCTTCAAATGGTTGCGCAAAAACAGCCCTTCGAGGATGTCGGCCGACTGACATACGGAACACATGACCTCTAGAAGCTGTGGTTCAGTGAAGAACATACAAGGATGTGATAATATTCACAGGGTTTTGTATTTGATGGTGAAATTCCCATAGAACATCATCAGTTTGGACCAGATTGTTAAAAGTCTGGCACATTTAACAAACTGGCAGACTCGAAAGCCCTGAGTGTACTTGACAGATTCGAATGTACATATCAAAAGCGTGAATATTCCCGTTTGAGCCGGAGCGCGCAAAAAACTCCCCCAACCGAACTAGGGATTTTCACCACTTTGGCTACTTGACCTCAAAATCGACTGGCGTGTGCATCCTCAACTTCAATCCACAGGTCACATGTTACAGCTTCTCCTCACTCACTACGAACTTGAGTAGGGAAACTGAGTGGATATTTCAAGGCAGGCTCATTCCGTTCCATCGCAAAGGAGCAGTAATGAAAAAGAAACTGAGCATTGTTTAGCCTGCACGGACGTCTAAACAGAACTCCATCTACATTTTCATAAAGGAAACTACTCACAAGGTTGCTGAAAACTCTTCGACTCCATCTACCACATTGGACTCAGCTCCTCTCGGAAAGATAATCTTTTAGTGATGTACATTCACTTTATGGGACACGGACCTGCTGCATACTCTGGAGCTTTTTGGTGCAGTCCGAGAAATTTTCGGCAGGCCGAAATTCCCGGAACTCAGTTTTCACAAAGTTTTGAAAGTAAAAATCTCGCCGACCTAATATCAGTGTGACTTGTGCGGCACATGTCTTAATTCAAGGACAAGCTTCGGTTACAGTCAGCTTTGTTTATCAGCAAAGCTACCTTTGACAGTTGCTGTGTTCCAGTCTCTGCTGGTACCACCGCGTCGCCTGTTGGCTATGTAAACAACCGCCGTTTCCATTAGTTACGTCAACACACGAACAGTGCCCACGTGACCATACTCTGTAAGATACCGGGTTCAACAAGCCAGCAGCTGTCTTATACGAGCGGAACTCTTTGGGAATGATATAAATATATTGAAAGTTCACCGTATTCTTCATAGACATGTTGGTCCCCATTAGAAACCCTCCTTATTAGTATTTCTGCAAGTTCTCGTTTAAATTTGATTGTTTGCAAAGTGGTTACGCAACTCCAGGAAAGCGTAGGGTGTAATCGCTCGTGGCCGATACCAACAAGCGAGAAATCCACTTGTTAGCTTTATCCAATTCGCCCGTAATGGTGGAACAGTATGTCCGAGCCTCAGATGCAAATCGTGGAAGAACAAGTCTAGTTGGGTAATATCCGGTTATTTACGGCCTTGAGGAGTCTCGTAATATTGTACACAGTTTTCCGTAAGCCACTGGCTTTTGTGGAACCTTATTCAAAGAGATTTGCCAGGAAGTTACTAACAATTCCGACCAAGCGACCCCGCGTCTCTGTGGGAGCAAATGATAACAAAAACATAAAGGTCGGCGAACAACTCGACCACCATGACGATGGTTCTCGGGTTATCGTACGGCTGACACATGTGAATTATTCTTTCGCTCCTATTGAGAGCGTCAATTACTGATCAGTGGTAAGCGACGTCGCAGAACCACCAGCATCAGATATGTTAGGGACACTTCAGGAGCTGTCAACGGTTGTGCAGTGGTCTTGGTAGCGTTCCTCTACCTCTCGGGTGTCAGGAGTTGTATGCGAGTGAACAAATAGCACCATAAACCATTCGCCGACCGACCGCTGATTCGTTGCATCTGACTCAAACCGTTTTACTGGAACAAACGGAAAGTTGGCATCATGGTATCGTCCGGCTGTAACATCCTTTCGGTGCTTAGCTTCCTCTGCGTTATTCCCAACCCCACACCGCAATTTCAACTGGTGCTCCGAGTTCCGACACATTCGGCCTTGTCTGTACACTAGTATCCCAAGAAAAGTAGCTCAGAAGAGGGAGCACTCTTCCCAAGAGTCTTCAGTTTTTCCGATTTCAGCCGCGAGTGCGTTTGATGTCCCTTGTTGCGGGTTACTGTCCTACATTCGCCTCACTGTGGCTAATTGGTCCCTATTCTCGCATCTCCTATATAAGTTGTTTTTGTTAGCATGGCAGTGAAGCACGTTGTTTTTCACCGGACGCGGAGAAAACCATATTGGAAACAGGACTATTTGAACTGGCAATCAGTTGTTGAAACGGATTATTCGGACGTTCACTTTATCCAGCCGGATCGTTGGGATCCGGGGTAGGCTGGACTCTAAAGAACCATATCGATGATTAGTTAGCGACTTATTTGTCTGTACAATCCTAAAGTGCTACCTATGAGTATCTGTTTTATCCTTCACAGGACATTTGTTCTCATTTTCTCTCTCTCCCTTTCTGTTGCCGTACCTTTCAGGTGCTGACAAGGAGACTTTGGAAGACACCAAACAACAAGACCCGTCGTCGTGTACACAACCCTACACCGCTGGTTGTATGCTGCGCAAAGGTAGTTCAACTGGCTTAGCCTGTCGATCCCTGCCCACTGTCTATTCGCTGCGACATACCGGTCCTCGGTTGAATCGTGTCAAAGCCCGTATCCAGGCTGCTACGGAAAAACTAATGAGCGCCAGCGAATTCCATGAGAAATTATTAAATTCTGATAATCGGTTACCCAGGCCCCATAAGAGCAATTCCGCCACGACCTCCATTTGTCCCGCACACACCAAGTCACCAAGGAAGTCGTTGAGAAGGAACCCACCTACCAGACGCAATTCAACAACAACTTCGAGGCGAACCACACAGACACGGTCCGTACCAAACTCGCTACCTACCTTAGATCCAACGTGCCTGTCTGGCTCCATGAGTTTGACGGCTACTATCATGAATGGATCTGCCACGGCTCCAAATATATTCGATTCTGTGCTGCTTCCTGTAGACTTTTCGGGGGCACCCGATTCGGACACAATGAGTAGTGGCCTCGGACCTAGCTGCTGTAGTAGTTCACACAGTCCTCCTCACCTAGACCGCGCGTGTTCCACAGAGTCGACCAGTATGCCGAGCCAACTGTCCACCGCAGTGAACACTCCGGACGTTCACAATTCATACTACCTCGGAGATACACCAGATACAATCTCTTGTGCCACGCCGCTTCCACCGTTACAGTTGTCCCCCGAACACCCACCCGGGTTGCAGGCAGTCTCAAGTGAGTAGCTAGATTTTGGTTTCTGTTTGGTGGTCGCTATCATGCCTTGCCTTTTCCATCTATACACGCTCATACCCTCTATCGCTAAATGATAATTCCGTCTGATGTATCCTGGCTCAAGTGCACTCCAACTGGATCGTGACCTTAGCAGGAAGAACAGCCGTGTATCAGCCACGATAGGTTTATACCGCGTGAACTTTGAACTCTTTATCCGAAAACTATTTTTATTTCACAAATATCGGTCTTTGGCAGACTTCACCGGCGTAGTTGTCACTTACTACGTGCGTTGTTTGGATGGCTTCTCGCTCGATGAACTACGGATGCAACAGCAGGAAATTTTTTCACCTGAAAAGATTCAGGAAATGGTTGTCGACCATATAAGAGACGGGTCACCAAGCAATCCGTGGGCCAGTCGATTGTTGTCCCAAATGACCACGGTGGCGTAAAATTGTAACCGCTTGTTTGAGGCGTTGGTGTTTCCGCTGCCGACTATCTGGTTGACTGCAGTGTCACAGGATCAATATAGCCCTATCCTTCCATAGGGCCCGTTTACTCTGTCATACCTCCGGCTTGATGGTCCGTTCATGCAACTGTATCTAGTAGTCCATTGAATAGATATGTCGGCTCCATTTGTTCTACGTATTGCTGGGACTTTCGATCGATCCGGACACATTCATTCACCACACTACTCCAGCTTAGTCAAGATCAGAACAATAAAATAAGCGCTGTCGCGACAACTCCCCTTTAGAGTGAGGTCTAAGAGTACAACTTTCTTTGACCCTGGACTCTGGCTCCTATTAAGCCCGCTCTGGTAAGCAAACCACAGCTCTTGCAAGCAGTGTGCGGCCTGCATTCATCACTGAGCTCCTGTAAGTGTGATCATGCCGCGATAACCTTATCTTTTAACTAGACGGGTATACATGACAAAAACTGCTATCAGTTTCGTCCCAGTGACGCAGAAAATATTTACATCTGTACAGATTGGTCCCCCAAGTCTAAGCTTCAACCTCGCGAACCGGCTAGGTTTTATCATTGTGAGGGTTTGTGTGTGCCTCCTCAACCTACTGGGTTACGCTGAAAGATGTCAACGTGGTGTCTATATAGACTCTTCTACAGTTTGGCCAATGGATAGAAGTCTGACAGCCACAGTATTCTGGTTCGTCCATTCTGGACGTTAGGACGCTTTCATGGGCCACATTGACCGTGGAAGTAATACTTAGTGGATCCACACTATTAAAGCACGATTCACTCACACTCTCCACTAAACGAAGTGTTTAATCACAGGTTTCTTTGTGGATAGTGCGATTGTTATGTACTATCAAGTTCAACTCGTAGCACTGCTGCTGTCGATTAACGTTTCTTCCCAATAATTGTGTGACTTATTCGCTGACTACCATTTTCCTTCTTTGTCGCATTTCTGTTTGACCATTGGTGCTTCTGTTATTGGCCCCGTTCTCTGAGGCAGCACAAATGACTCAGCTCCGTCAGCCATCAGAAGAGTTATGTGGTGACAGAGGGCGTTGTTTATCCGAGTCTCTTATCCAGGTTTAAAGACTAAGCTGGTGAGAGATAGCGGAAGTACTGTTAGATGCAAGGTGACCCCCCATCAACGAACCACGCTGCTTGTTGTTACCTTGGAAATGGGTCTTCCGAGACCACAGCTCTGCACGCTTAATTTAGTATGCAATGGAATATCGGTAGTCGTGTCCTCGGCCTGCTTTATGGGAGTATTTTCGAATACCTTCAATAGAGTGGGTCAGTTCCGTGAGTTGTTGGTGCCGATGCACGACAGTCAGTGGCTGGATGGCAATCCACTGTTGACCGCAGTCATGCCGAACATAGTTTGGAATAATCATCCGGCCTCATGTTTTCGATTAGCCACCCTGGAGGTAATGTCCCTGGATTGCATTTTTTTGTTTCTGAGTATTTGAAATAGCCTCTCTGTCTGGGCCATCCTCACAGACACATCTGATTTTGTTTTCCTCAAATGCTTTACAACCGTCCAGCCCAACCATAGCATATTCAGAGGCCTACTATAAGAATAACCAAACCTAGCCCGGCACGTTGGCTTGGATCTGTTTCACTCTCGCTCGTCTCCTGAGTGTTGTTCCGTTTTTGAAACTATCCTACAGATGAATGTGTGACTCATACTGATTCAGAAGAAGCGTTTTTTGTCTATTCGTTGGTTATTGTAACTCGCTTCTTCCACACGATGATCTTTTGCAGATCACACATCCAACACATCTCCAGCATACAGCGTCGAACCCATTCTTGGACGTTTGTTTGACGAGGCAGCTTCTGTGGGTTCTACTCCTCCTAAACGGCAGTCCAAGCGCCTGACGAATTACGATGCGCGTTTGATAGCGGAAACACAGGTGGTTCCACCAGGCAGTGTTCGTCGCCGCTCTCAACGTTTATCCTTGAGTCTCGAGGAAAATGTTGCGTCACAGCCTGCTACCAAACGTCGTCTAATGATGAATACTTCGTCGGAAACCAGTTGGTTGTCTAGCGAGGATAATGTGCAAGAGTGCAGAAATAGATCTAACTCCAAGCTGACTGGACAACAGATAGTTATGGAAAGATCTTTTAGCAACAACACTGGTTTTAAATTTCAAAAGTTCCCACATCAAGATAATGACGTGACTACTGCACTAAAAGTATTGTGTTCAACACTAGAGTATACATCCCAATGCAATGACCTACTTCAAGAGCGTCCAGAAGATTCTATTGATATTGAGTCAGGACCACCTTCGATTCAGAAGATGAGCAGCTGCCCACCGAGTGTAGACTCTGCTGAGAGCATATCTCCACAATCCCTCTCGAACGCGTCCTCCTCTACCACCCCTCTCCGTTTCGATTCTACGGAAGTCGAGCCATTCCCAGATGTCGTGGACTACCTAGACGCAGATCATGACTACCTCAAACCAATCAGTCCCCCTCGTCTTTCTTACCCTTCTGTTAGTCGTCCGTTAAACAGCACATGTTGCCGCTCCCCTCCTGGTGTACGCTTGGAATCCAGCACTCCACCTCCTCCTACCTTACACCCAGTAACTCCACCTACTTCCTTTGACCATCGACAGACACATCTGACCACGGTCTCCGTGCAATCCCCTCTATGTAAAGCGCGACCCCAGACAACGCTACTCCCAGCAGACGACATGGCCCCTCAGCTGACTTCTTCTGCGCAACCACAGTGGACTCCAACGCGCTTTCCAATCCCGCCACCGAACACCATATGGACCAGTCCAGTTACCATTATCAATGATCCCAAACTGACCTTGACCCGACGAATCACTGTAACACTCAAACGCATCGGCCCAAAACACTACCAAATTTCTCAACCTCTGAGAAACAGTAGCAGCAGGCTTAACACCAGCACTGGTGGTGCGTTCACAGTCCTTCAATGACTCATTTGTATGCACTATACGTTGTACATAGTAGATTCGGTCGATTGTCTTATCTCTCTCTCTCTATCCCGTGTATGGCTAATGCTTCTCAGATTGGCGCGCACACTGTTTGAGTCAATTTGTTTTGCACTCACCTTCCGCCCTATAATCAGACTCAGCGACCAAATAGTACTTCGGAACATAATCTACCAGAGTGACTTTAGCTTCCCTTTCTCTGTGTCTCCTCGTTATTTGTCGCTGTTGTTGTTTTTCTCTTCTTCGGCGGATCCTCATGCGTCTTGTTCGACCGTATTTCAATTGAATAGCATTTATGACAATGTATGAGAGTTCTTTTTGGTTCAGTAGCGTCTTTTGTTAGGACCTTATTGCATGGTTCAGCGTCCCTTTCTAAAGACCACCGAAAGAGATTTTTGTAAGGGACCTTACTCAGCTTTAAGAAACCGACCAAACCTGATCGATCCGGACAAGTGCACATAGACCTTGATTCGCAGTCTTGTTAGTCCAAATGTCGTTCAGCTGATTAACCGGTGCGCCTCCACGACTGAGGCCTTTGTTTTGGTTGCAGTCTGTAAATAATAACCATGGTATCACTGTGTAAAGTAAGTACAACTCGTGAAGCAATACGGACCACAATGCAGTGTTACCGACCCGGCCCACTGGTGGAGTAATGATGCGTTGTTCAACTGCGGTCTTAGTGACGTGGCTTGCATACACTTTGCTAAGGTTTGAGATGCTCGACCTAACTAGGGAAGCACCTTTGCACATCCTGTCGACTCATCCCTCCCTTGCTCCGTAAAGGAATACGAAAGGATTGGGAGTGATTTCATTCTGTCACAGGCAGCTGGTTACTGGCGTTTTCTGTTTCTTATTTCCTTGTCTTGGGTGTACTAGTGCGCAAGGCTATTCGAGCAGCTATCGTTGAATCACATAGATTTGCGCGCACCCGCACACTGGTGATGCTCCCTCGCATGGTGACAGAACATTTGCAAGCCAACTGATAAGCTTGGTGAACAGATCGACTGCCACCCGACCAACAATCAGTTAAGACATCCGAGCTACCTATATTTTTGGGCACATTGCCAGCAGTTTCTTTTGTCTGACGTGGATGAGAGATGAATTGACTCAAGGTACGTCCGGAGCGGTTGCAGTACATGAACGTAGGTCGTTAGCAAGGCCGATCATCACTCTATCCAGTTATTGTTCCATCGTCTCATCCCTTAATTGACGCGGAGATCCCGAGGGGCCCTTCATCAGAGTAGGACAACGGTAATCGTAAATGGATATATTGCATATGAACAGTCGCGAGAGTTACGGACAAAAATTATCCGAAACCCGTAACTTCAGATGAGTACTCGACTAATTCGTCTGCTCAGAGAGAGATGGGTCAGTGGTTAGATCGTGAATTGACTGACCGGAAGGTTTATGTTTCGAATCCGACCTCTGCCTCTCGACTTTTCCTATCTCTAGGCTTGGGCAACCTGGCAGTATCCCAGCCCTCGTGCTTTCTTTGGGTGACATAGAAGCTAGCCACCGGAAGGGTGTTACAGCTGAGCGATTGTCTGAGTCTCACAGGTTGCATGGGCATTTCATCAGAGCGGTTGCTCCAGGAGTCAGCCAGAATGTTACCACGTGATGTGAATTGCGTGAGTGGAGAATAAGCGGTACTGTATCCTAAGTGTGGGTTAATCACGTTGCTGATCAACCACTTGAAGACGAACAGTGCGATCCTCAAATACCAACAGGTTCGGATGTACCGCGATCTGTGCACTACTGATGATCCCCAGCAGCTGTACAGTGCGTCTTGGCTTTCTAACATATATTGACTTCAATTACGGGATAAAATCTGGACCAAACTGTCGAAATATTGTAATCTGGTCACAATTATGACCGAGTACTTCCACTGAAGAATGTGTCTAGCACCAGAAGCCGCGTTGGTTGGGATATGTGCTGCGTATGCCGAACCATCGTCCACCGAAGAGAATGCTGTTTCTCATGCCCAACTCGGAGTGGCGGAAGCAGAGAGATGGCCAACGCTTGAACTGGCAAAAGGGTATGAAGGAGATTACAAAATGTTCGGGTGCTGTCGGTGCTAATCGTCCTCCAGGATGGGGACCGCGTGATCCCCACTGCGCCTGGTCGGAGACACCGCAAGATATGGCTACCAACCGATGTCAGTGGCGTTCTTGTTGTCAGTTTCTATCCAGATTTCCTGACT
The DNA here is from genome assembly GCF_000715545.1 of Opisthorchis viverrini. Classification (NCBI taxonomy): domain Eukaryota; kingdom Metazoa; phylum Platyhelminthes; class Trematoda; order Opisthorchiida; family Opisthorchiidae; genus Opisthorchis; species Opisthorchis viverrini. The sequence continues at coordinate 391,150 of NW_008751846.1, forward strand.
GAGTGTCTGGAGGTGTAGACACCTCAGAATGATTGTAGTAAGCTGGTACTAAGTTCCTTCCCCGTCCATCACTATTCTTCGCAATGAGCCTTTCAAATAAATCATGGTTGTACGGCAGCGAAGCATTGCTGTTGAACACTGATCTCATTGTGTCGATGATGACGATATTCAGTTTATGATCAACACTGTCCAAGCAGTCATCTAGAATAGTTGAAGACGTGCATAGCATTGTGGAATTCGCAGAATTCGCTGGCGATCGTACCCGACTGTAATGCCACTTCGTCACTTGGTAATAACAATAGCGACCTCGATTATCGCTGTTCACGGTACCCACTGTAACCAAGCAAACAAAAATCGTGTACTCAGACAAGTTTATTTTTCCTGGAATGTCATCAAGCTCAGGAAATCCTTCAAATGCACCTTGTATTACAGTAAATCAGAAACGTGATGTCTCTGAGATGAGGATAGGGGACTAGTTGATGCAGGCAGATGCACCCTGGGAGAAAATGAAAAAAATCAGCGAGGAAATGGGTAAAAACATGAGATAGGAAACGGGGTTAAATGAATTTTCACAGCAACTCAAACGACCCATGGTGGTTTGAAACTTTATGACCAATCTGAGGAATGTTCATCGGTTTAATCGGTGGTTAGGAAAATGCGCACACAGTATGACGTTGATATTTTATCGGAACGGTCTCCTCGCCCCTGCACCACTCACGCATGCCGAATGTCTGGCAGACGAGACCGTGCTTCGGGCATAACCTGAACGGATGGAGCGTCCTGAGAGAAGAAACAAAGGAGCAGATTGAAACTGGCAATTGACCACAATATTTGTCAAAGAATGCATACAAAACGTAAGAATTAGATTGGGTTGCGCGCCAACACGCGGATTCGAACATAAATCTCGCCGCGTAATTCAATCTGTTATTTCACGCCATAAAGCGGGCTTCAAGCATAAAAAGCCTGTCAGTCATATGCTTCGATTGATTGTCCGCACCTGAGGTTATATCGTAGCAAGACATCTAGCAGATACACGGCAAGATGAATTCACGTGCGTTGCTAAGCAAGAAGCCCATTTCAGTTGGCTTTTCGAACACTGGCACAAGCTGAACTCGGCTATGTAGACAAACTGACTAGTCCAGCTGTTGCATCGAGGTGGTGAAACTCGTGCTGCCATGGCACCCGAGGGAAGTACGAGGGCTACCCGAAGGAAGTACGAGAGCTGAGATACTTCCCTGTTGCCCAAGTCTAAACAGGATCAGTGGAGATGCCTGGGTTGGGTTCGAACCACTGATTTTTTGGTCAGTGAACTTACTCTTTAACCACTGAGCCATCTTGAGCTAAGCCTGCTCACCAAATTCGCTAGAAATGCGCCACCGGAGCCTTGTTATTTTAACGTAGTCGACATCGCACATTAATGTCTCTGGAAGCAAGTATTTTCTTGGATTCTTCTCATAAAGCTTATAGAACTCTAGATAGCCGACTACCGGTTCAACTCTTCTTGGGGCTTGTCGCGTAAACAAAATCCCCAAACTGGACGTATGCCGTCATAAACAATCATTTGCAAAGTAAATTGGCGTTGAAGGACGAATTTCATTCGAATCTCCCGTTGATCACATTCTTCTACTATAAGTGCAACGCAAAGGCTAACTCATGTTTCTATTGGTATGAAGTGCAAGACATCGAAGCCTACTGCTTCACACGGCACTACCCATAGGGTCGATGAAAATTCTGGTGAGCCAATTACGGGTTTTGTCATGTTTGTTCAACAGGTGACCACCGAATAAATTTGCAGATGAGTGTTTACCGCAACGTGAAATCTGGTGTTCAAGTAGGAAATAGGATTGATGAAAATCTGGAAACTGGCCGCACCTAGTGAGTCTCAGGAAGAGCGAAACGGGTGGTGGGCTGTTCAAAGTTTTCGTCGACCTCACGAAAGTTGGGCCTTCAGTTTTGGAATTGTAGCTCTTCACCGGTGGCTCATAGCTACGTGATCCGACTGGGTCTGCAGTTGATTTACAGTTGCTAGTCACCAGGCTACGCGATGCAAACGTTTACACTGAAAGTTCGTACTGGCCAGAAACATTTCATGATCAGCACACAGCGGAAGGACTCACTCTCCGTTGTCTGTGCGACGAGGTCGAGTCCGAATCGACCGCCAAGGAAGTCAAACGACCGACCTAATAATGACCACTAAGTGCGGCGCGTACTGCTGGCAACTCCGATGGTAATAGCGGTTGTTGTCATTGGCGAGTACATCTACTGAAAGTGATTAATAGTCAGAAAAACGTGGAAACAAATGTACGAGCAGACTGAAAAGTAGTGAAGGAAGGATTAAACAAAGTTGAGATGGAATTATTTCAATGAACCTACCGTCGTCTAATTCTTGTTCCAACGAGAGCGTCAATTTCATAATGTCCTCGGCCAGGAATCCTTCTCCACCATCTGGAGTATCCCGACTACCAAGCTGACAATACAAAGTGGGTGTGGTAGTTCGAGGTGGTTTTGTCGTAACCGAGTATCCGAGACTGTTGTGTGAAAGACTAGGACCCGATAGAAGACTGCGATTGATTCCATTTCCACCGGATCGATCACGCTTCTTCGGTCTCAGGACTTCTTTGATTGAATCAGGCATCTCGCCAATAATCAGGCCTTGTGGGAAGTGTTTCCAAGCCAGCTGTCGAAAAATTGGGTCAACGTGTGGATTATTGTAGTTTCAATTGATGAGGTTTCCTGATTAAAATGATGGTTCATGAAGTGTCAGTTGGTATAAAGCTAAATGACTGGGTGGATGCCCCGGTGACTCGGCCGCTGGCATCGGCGTTTATCTAAAGATGCCAGGAGAGGCCACATTTGATCAGCAAAAGACGGAAAGGAGCCGTTCATCGTGGACAGCCAACAGTTTCCTTCCCCGTCAACCATAACCTAGAATCTGGTCTCCCCTCCCGTTATTGTTCTTCTTGGGAGATCGATACGAAGCACCAAACTGGATTGCTCTGAGGACCGTCTATTTCCACACCATTCACTTCGCCATCAACATTAGACCATCTTATAACGTTTTCACAGTTAACATTCTTCGCGGCGACCATCCTTATGCAGTAGCCCTTAATGCTAAGAATCCTACCAAATGTATCCGGGAAAAATGGGATTCCCAAGGGTTCAGGTGGCAATAACCAGAGAGGAATTTGTCTTCGCTTAGTGGTACACAATTGTACTTACATAAAATTCCAGGAGGTAAATGCCACGCCAATTTGATTTTAATCCACGCTGTCATAAACCACGCCGCAGCGTCCACCCTCTGGACCAATCAGCAGTCAGTGGACGTTGCAGAAGGGTGTGACTGTTGTCATAATCACATAGCAGTCAACCAACTGTTGCAAGCGAGATAAAAATCCATACAGAGTTCTGAAACTTGTCAAGCGAAGATTGGCGTTTTTATGCCATTGAGTGGGCAGAAGCGTTGTGATAGAACATGGATGAGCATGTGGCGACTCGTATTTTCTGACACCCAAGCATCCAAGCAAATACTACAAGGCGACTCCACAAATTCCGTAACAGATCTCACTTTGCGAGTGACGGAAAGCGGATTTACGAGAAAACATACTACTCGCATACCCTCCCATCAGTAGTATCACAGCTGCACCAGGTCATACAGTACAAGCTAAAACGCACACCTTCACCAAGTGTTCTGTCAATGGTAGAGACATTTCTACAATGACTTGATGTTCACAGTGGATGGAAATGAACATCAGATGGTACTTATTATAACGAGGGACTCGGCTGATATACATTCGAGTCTTCTGTTACTACCAAGTTAGCTTTCATTGAGTGCAGTGTTCAAGCAAGAAATCAGGCGGATGGACGCTCGGCTATATCTGCGCAACGAGTTCACTGGAGGGCAAAACTGGTTGTAGGCTGTCGAACAGCTTTCATCGGTCTTATGAGTAGTGATGTGTCAACGAAAACCAAGTTGATAATATTCGTGACAATTTAGGAAGGGTGGGAGTTGGTGCACATACAAACACAGGCACCACCATCGGAAAGACAACCGAAGGAAGCGACCTCCTAGGTGAGAAACCGCCAAACGCCAAGTTTCAATCCGAACGGCTCCATTGAGTGCTCTATATTGGGGTCAATAAACGTGTGCTAAAGTTTCAAATGGTCCTACTAAGAAGAAATCATTTTTGCGAAGGACTTTGTCCAACTGCCAGCGCTTCCGTCTAATCACCTCACTTTGTTCTGATGCGAATATGTCCCTGAAAATAATTCGATGTGTTTGTCCTCCAAAAATGAACCGAGAGCGTTATTCGACCACATGGATACTCAAAGCAGCGCAGCGTTACACGTAGCTACTATGAAACTCGAAAGAAGCCTCATGGTTGGTTGCGCGAGTCCATATACGGGAAACTAGAAAGTCAGACTGGACTCGAACCATGGACCTACCAGTCAGTAGTTGGCAATATCTCGAGTACCTCTGGTGAAGACACGCATACTTAGCTGCCAGGATTCAAGAAAACATTACGGTTCTGTTCGGTTCTGTTTCGAATAAAGAACAACTTGTAACCACCAGTTGAGGAACTCTCAGTGTTATGCGCACGATATCGAAAGATGACGATGTACTAAGAACATCTGAGTCTAGAAAAGCGAGTCGCCTCAGTTACAGCGACTATTTAATCTCCTAAACGTAAGAAATCCTTCAGTTGGAAAAAGCTGAACTAACAAGCTAGCCGATATTTGTGTGGCGAGTTGTGTTGATCTTCAGTTTACCGATGTCGAGTGGCGCCGTGACTAGATCAGCTGACAAAAATCCCGTCCGGTGAACGAGAGGTCTCGGGTTCAGTTCTCATCTTAGATAGGTGCATTTCGTTCATGATAGGTAAGTCTGGATTTATAAGTTCAACAAATGTATCAGTAAATTTGATCGGTAATCCTCCAGCCACTAATTCCCTGATTAGACTTCTGTAGATGAGCACACAAAAGTATACCTACCTTCAAACCACCAGAGAGCAAAAAGATGTTACAATAGCCCCGTTGGACCAGTGTTGTAGCTGCCCTCGGAGCCAAGCGCTCGTCCTCATCATAGACAATAATTATCCTTCCAGGTTTGTTGCGGAATGCAAGCATATCGGCGGTTTCAAAATTCACACTGCGAGACAGCATTGCGATCGGATAACTCTGAGCTGTGAAGGCAGATGTGAACAAAACGTAAACCTTAAGGTTCTTCACCAAACAAGCATTGCGATCGGATAACTCTGAGCTGTGGAGGCAAATGTGAACAAGACGTAAACCTTAAGATTCTTCACCAGACAACCGAAGCTCATCTAGCACTGCGTCTTCACTTGGGTAGACTGACTGCGTCTTCGCCTGGATAGCCAAATAAGAGAAGAAAAGGGTAGTTGTAGCCAAATTTAAGCATCCTGGATTGCACACAAATCAGCTACGAACTCAGTCAAACGCAGTACAATACTTGAATTAGAGAACGCAGTTAAAGGAAACCTTTCATTGAGTTGGAGAACGACGGGAATAACCCTAGTGTAAACAGTTTCCAGGTGTATTTTCCAAAAGGAAGCACACGAAAATTTACGTCCCGGAGGATAACTCGCAACTATGGCACGCAGAAACGTTCCCGAATAAGGCTTCACAACAGTCAGACAATACACAGCCCGGTGTCTCGACGGTGCTGTTGTGTCTCGGCCAGCAACCGACGATGAGTGACTGCAATATAAAGTGCAAGAGTGCAATGAAGCATCGGAACTCAGTCTTCTATATTTTACTCCGTACACTCTCAGTTAAGATCAGATCAACAACCAAGTGCGTCACACTTTTGTGGCGTTGGCTCTAGGTGAGTTTTCTAGACAAAGCCTCCAAAACTGTTGACTTACAGGTTAGACATCTGACTCAGAAACTAAGTCCGTAATAAGCCCACAGTTCCCCACCTGCATTGTAAGTGAAACTTGCAGGGCAAAAGTTGGAAATCAGATCCCACATAAACCCTCCCTTCTTCTGCCTTTGGAAATCAGGAGTTTTCGGCCATGTAGCTTGTTTTCCACAGTTCCACAGCTAAAACCCACCTTCACCCTTCAGAGGAGCACTTAGGGGTGAACCCATTCTGCCTTTGGAAATCAGGAGTTTTCGGCCATGTAGCTTGTTTTCCACAGTTCCACAGCTAAAACCCACCTTCACCCTTCAGAGGAGCACTTGGGGGTGAACCCAGATGTTTCACATCTCATTCCCAGGCCATGTGGCGATTCCGAAGCATTGACACGTAGTATCTATGGTGTGTGAGTTGCACTCACTCACAGAGTTGATAGCACTTAACTGAACTGGGATACAGTAAATAGTCAACATGATGGTACGACCAGTAAGCATCGTAGGTTTCTTAGCATCGACCTAAACTGGACCGATAAACCAAATAGCACACAGACGATTATATACAACAAGTCAACCAACTAAAGCGCTTAACTGAGGATTTCGAAGTCCGGACGTGCCGATGGTTAGTGACAGACATGGTTTAAGCACATGCCCAGTGGTGCACATGCACTAAGCCCATTGCATCCCATACGTACCTGTCCAGATTTGGCTTGTGTGATTGATCCCGAGCGACCATTCTTAAATGGACAAGGTAGACCATTACCTGTAGTGCGCGCCTATACTTCCGCCACTTTTACTCGCCAGTGAGCGAGATTTTAACACCGTGAAACAGCGCACTTTGGTGTGGGGTTCACAGCTGACAAACTGAACCGAAATGAACTGAGTTTAAGTCGAATTCATCGGCTGAGCAAACTAGTCGATGGATGCGTGGTCCTGCTGGAGAGAACTGGAAGTTATTAATCAAAGCGTCACGTATCTGATTCTTTCGATGAGTTTTAATAGGGACGGAAGCAGTCGTTCAGGTGAGTTTTTCTGGAACCAAACGATGGGTTCACTGAGTTTCTCCGGAACTTCATTCATTTCCTTGGATTTGTAGAATAAAAACTTCACTTCGACAGAAGTAGCTGGCATCTACTTGATAGCAAGAGTTCTGAAGATCCAGCAGCGCCCGATTCGTCGCGACAATATTGGCAGCGTCGGGCCGAAATGGAACGTGCACACTAGGACAGCTATGATCGGGTCCCAGAGAAACTTCGCCAAACGAAGATTGTCATACTCACAGAAATCGTTCACATGGTGGGTTGTTGACGAGCTGTAATGCTAATCTTGAGATACCACTCACAATCATGGTAACAGAGAATTTGAATCAGAACTGGCAAGTGTTGAGCAACTCGGCCACGTAGCTTAACTGTACGTAAACAATCAGGTAATTCATCGTGGCGAACTATCGATCCATACTGAGGACATGATAATTACCAAGCCGAGCCTGAACATAATTAAGAACCTCGCCCACCCTAAGTGAAACTCATTTGGTTGCTTCCTAATTAAAATTTCATAGAACTCTAGGCTCTATGCACAGTAATTGTAGTTGTCCCAAATGTGATTGGTCATCTTTTCAAAGGATATGGGTAAGAGGACTGGTTTCGCTCAGGATATTAGGGACCAGGTGGAATAAATAAAGGGACTACTCATGGGTAGTCGTACTCTCCAAAAAAAGGGCACTTGAACTTTGGCACAACCCTCAACAGCTCTGCGTGTATGAACCTCTGATACATCCTGCTGTACAACTGTACTTTTTTAACAATCAACTACTCAACTGCGTGACTGAACCACAGAAACACTATGATTGAGGTCAGAGGACCCATCATCGGGCTGGAATAACACTTGTAGTTCCCGGATAAGGGCTTCAGCTACTACCGCAAGAAGTTGGACGTTGGACGTAATACACTACTCATAAGGTTGCTGAAAACTCTAGGACAATCCAAGACCGATTTCGCCCTTTTTGAGGCTCATCAGGTAGGCGCAGTCTCTGAGTTTCCGCCAAACTTATGTCCTACGTCCAACTATATTGCCCAAGTTTTGGCAAACACACTCATTTGCAAAGCAGTTTGGTTTTGACGGGAGATTCACCTGGAACCCAGCTGAGTCTCTCGTTTGTGAGAACTTCAAGCAGCTGAATGTGCTGCACCAGACCGCCTCATTTTTTATTTGGTACGATATTCAAGATATCGTGATACATGGTATGGACGTAAAGCACTACTCATAAGATTGAATAGCGTCCAGAGCTGAGTGGGATGGGGGTGAATCACGAGATTACAAAAAGTGGTCCTTTGCTAACATTAATCATAAGGTGTAACACTATTTTTGCCCTTTTCGGGGCTCATCGGTTGGGCCCAGTCCCCAAATTTCCATGGGCAAAATTTCGCATTTGAGCATCTTTTGACTAGTCCACTATATCTCCTGGTGAAAATCCGGATGACGTTTCTGGAGTGAAGTCTCAGTAAATCTTGCAACTACTTGCATGCAGTCAGCAACACATGGCGGACTGATGTGCTATTCTCTAGCCAACGATTCATTCGACTACGCAAACATCCTAGATCAAGAAGTTATCCGAAACTACTACATCTATGGTACAGTAGAAACGTTGTCTAGCTGATCTCACCTGTGATGATGTGACAAGCATCGAATTCCTCTCGTTCCCTCAAATCCAACAGAAGATACGGCAATTCCAAATCCAATCCTCCTTCACCGGTCGGTTTCGCCAAATCCTCTTCTCGTTTCACATTCATCCGGGTCTCGAATTCACCGATTCCACATACTAGACTGAACAGTCGCAGAAAATAACGGACGGTTTATTGAAGCATAGTGTGCAAGTTTCAGCGTTCTTGTTTGGCTGTCTGATAAGCCTTCACTACAATTCACAAATTGTTCTAGGCAGTATTGGACAAAAAGCAATACTAAAGTGAGAATCCCCCTCTTTCATTATCGAACGAACCATATTGCAATCCATCATCAGAGCAACAAGACCGTCTATTCGCAGCAAAAAACACTTAATTTATATGATAAATTCTGGTAAAAATGACCGATGACATGTGACTTATCCGATACATCGCTGTGGGGAGTGGTGGGAGTCAACCACTTCAATGGACAAGCGTGGCAACGATTCTGAACCACAGGCAGCACCCTCTGGTGCTTAGCTGCTTTCACTGCGATCAGAGGGTGCTGCTGTGGTTCAGAATCGTTCCCACGCTCGAGGTGATTAGAAAGGGGGCATTTGGTTGTGCTGCAGGCACCTCAATCTGGGAAAACATCCAGCATCATCGACTACGATGGCTCGGTCATGTGCTACGCACGCCGAAACACCGTCTACCGAGACGATTGTTGTTTTCCGTGCCTCCTTCAGGATGG
>NW_008751846.1:400676-404530 GCF_000715545.1 Opisthorchis viverrini
TATATATATTATATATAGACGAACCTTATGGTTGTATGGCAGTGAAGCATCAGTGCCAACACTGGTATTGTTGTCTTTGATGATGATGATGATGACACCTGTGATATCAAATTCGTTGCCACCGTAAACTTGAATCCAACAATTCATAACAATGCCCTGGGAATAATAGCAGCCGCCGGATGCATACGTCGTGGTTCCAAAACAAACAGTCAGATATTCTGAAACACGCTGCCACATCAATGTTGTTCAGCTAGGAAGCTCTAAAAAAAATATGTCATCCTGGAGTATATCCTTAATTTTCAGGACTATATATTCCAATTGCAGGGATCGAATTTCTATAAAAAAAGGACTGATGCTCCAAAACAACTACTCCATGTTCTTCTGGTCAAAAAACATAAGCCTCAACGGCGGATACGTGTGTCCTTGCCACTCCCGCAAAATGCTTACATGGAGATGCTAAAAATAGTGGTCTCTTTCGAGAAGAACTTCAACGTCTGATATGGCATTGACGAAACAATGTAGCTTATGATCTATCCAGAAGAAAATAAACGTTTACCAATTCGGAATAATTTTTCTTATGATTTCGGTACTGCAGCATGATACCTACTTGACAGGTGCGCCCGAATCAAGGTAAACCAACTAACCAAACCAAGAGTGATCCTAAAAGACACTCAAAAGAAAATTGCCGTTAAGAATAAGTAAGCTTAACAATATGGATCATCGTGGACGAGAGGTTCATTTCAGTCTCATCACAGTTTAAACATGAGTGCCCAACTTCACCAGTTTAGAGTGCATTTTTCAAATATTCCACTAGTGAACCGTTTTGTGCTGACGCCTTACTTGTAGTGAATGGCTTCCCTGAAATGGGTATGAGCAGCAGGCTTCGGTTACCTGTACAGCACTGTCAATTGCCACATAAGCTCGGAAACTAACTAGTGAGCACCAGAATATCAAGCAGGCAGCAGACGTCTAGTCTGGTGGAACTTTCTCGAACTTTCCAGAATTCACTCAAAAGAACTGCGTGCACTCCGACAACGAATGACCCCATTCCGTCATGTTGAATGCTTAAAAAACTGTGGCGTTTTTCTCAAACTGTTGATTAATGTGCTAAAAGTCCTCGTGCCCTGCAGAGTTGGGCAGAATTTCTAGTGTGCTTTGGGGTACTACCGGACGCATGGAACGCGTGTATACGATATATTTCTGAAGCCGATTAATTTTACGCCATGGGCTATTCGCTTTAAAGCGGTAAGTTAGTTTGGCAGTATCACAGACTTTTCCTGTGAAAAGCCGTCACTTGAGCAGCTTGTCAACACCACGCCACATCACATGAATTGCAGAAGTGGCGCTATTTTCTGTTTGGGATTACGTTGAGCACGCTAAGGATCCGACACCCGTAGCGGAATAGCAGATTCGAAGTTCTGTCAGGAAGTTCACGGTTTCCTATTCTCTCTAAAATTCATTAGGTGCGCACTACTGATTATTTACAACATGGGCGAAGCACTGCTTCTCAGATTTTCCGCTCTCGCCTACAAGCCGAAACTCACATTTTAAGTGCCACACGTGACGGGTATCTACGCACTTTGTTCGCTCGCACGAACAATTTCGAGTGCGAAACAAATTTATTAGGAAAGAACATCATGTCGTCATCATATTTGGTGNNNCATAAACGAGCGGTTCAGCTGGGACCCAAGTGAGTCTACATTCCAAATTTGTAATCAGGAAAGATCGAGGTCTGAGAAATGACTGTACATCGTTCTCAGGGGAATCGCGCTATTAGAAGAGCGCGTCAGCATCTGGCGTTTTGGGTGAAGAGGACTTATGTTGACGCAATATACTGCAAAAACGGCATGTTAATTGCGATTAATCAGCGAGGTGACATTAGGGACAACTAGTGAGCATGGCCGACCCGAACATGTTCCCTGTTGCGGTTGACAGTTCAGTTCTCCATTTTCAACTTTGTCCATCCGATGCCGCTAGACTCCCACTCATAGTCAAAAGCTAGGACCAATACTTCGATCTTCCCTGTTTTGCTAAATCCCCGTGAGTGACCATCACTCAACGAGCCCATCGGCATGATGTTCCGCATACAGACGGTAAGTTCAACGAGTACGATTCTCTCCTATGGGCAAGGGTAGCGAGAAATCTCTGGCATTCCTAAATGATTCGATAACACCTTTGCCAACATTCCTCCAGATCCTGATGATTTTGATTACATAGACAACTTCATCCTGATGTACCAGTAACTACATGTATTGTCAGACGACACGTTCGATAAACTGCAACAGGAATCAGCTGATTCACTTTGAACACGTGCGGATCAATATTGACGCTACTGTTACAATGCGTAGCACTCCTATCTGAACGCGATCTTCCCCACTCCTTAGTTGAAACTGTCCAGAGGAGGTTGATAAAATAGAACATTATCCAAGTTTCCGAACAAAGCTGCAGGAAATCATGATCAGATTAAACAAGAGTTGTGCGGATCATCATAGTGGCCCAAAAACAATGACATCTTCATACAACAAGCCGTTACGTTTCAAAGTGAAAATGATAGCATATTTGTGCATGATAGCCAGTATAATTGAGCTCCTCCCAGGAGGAACCTCAAACAAAAGCCCAGTTTGGAATTCATCTGTCTTAGTAATACCAGAAAGGCTTGCTCACGGAGATACATGGCACCAAAGAGCAAAGTGCAAACCTAGGGCGCTCATCCAACGTGTGAGCTTGATAGCTGAAAAAACATGCATAGAATTATTCTTCCGAAGATCGAACACAAAGAAAACTCAAGCACTCTTCCTTAACAGTGTGAAATGGTCTCCTTCGGTCCAACTCCGTGTGCAAGCGGTTCTCGGATGTGCGTTATTTTTGGGTGATCCAATATGTTCACTTCTCACGCGTTACTTACTTCTCCAAAGTGGACCGAGCTGTGGAGGGTCGATCTTCCGCATACTGATTGTTATCACCGGAGTTTTGATCGGCACCGAAGCCATTGCCTAGATGTAAAAGTACAATTACCAAATGAGCGTACTTTGGTGTGGTTGGTCAAATTTTTCAATTTGTTGAGCACGCCCCCTTGCCTCATGCACTTGCAAGACTAATTGTACAAATGTTGACAACTTCATTCGTTTGAAGATCTCATCATCACGAACCCGAAAATCTGAGTCACGAAATTGAAACGGTGAAAACGATTGTTTCTTACTTTCACGGAACTCTTCCATCTTTTTCAGGTATTTTGACATACTCGCTCCAGTATCCACCGTAGGAGCAACATCTTCATATTTGGGGTTCCTCGGAATGGGCTTCTGCATGGGCTGAAAATGTAAGAAAGTGATGCATATAAGCATTTACATAGATTATCTCACTAAATCACGTCAACCAAACCTAAATAGACAGCAAACAGCGACCGTTGAGCTCAACGACATGGGCTATGATGAATGAGATACTCCCTTCCTGCAAGAAATTACTCCTTTCAAGAAGCAATTATTCCCTGCATGCATTACTTTCTAATTCAATTCCTCTTGAGATGTTCAATCTTAATGTCAAATAGGACATACTCAGTTCCTTGAGTGAGCAACTTATCTCATAAGCAGAAACAACACAATATTGATGTACCTATTGTACACACCAACGTTACAAGTTGAGCCTTTATGCCTTGTTCCTTGACCCCCCCTGCTGCACCAACTCTTCCTAAATGGATCAGTCGTTCAGCTGTAACATCTTTCGGTGCCTAGCTTCAAGGCCACGTGAAAGAAACTGAGAAACTGCCAGGTTGCCCAAACCTAGATAGAGCAGTTGAGATGCGAGAAAAGTTGGGTTCGAACCAAGGGTCTCCCGGTCAGTAAGTTTGCGCTTCA
>NW_008751846.1:405405-421110 GCF_000715545.1 Opisthorchis viverrini
CCCTGCTGCACCAACTCTTCCTAAATGGATCAGTCGTTCAGCTGTAACATCTTTCGGTGCCTAGCTTCAAGGCCACGTGAAAGAAACTGAGAAACTGCCAGGTTGCCCAAACCTAGATAGAGCAGTTGAGATGCGAGAAAAGTTGGGTTCGAACCAAGGGTCTCCCGGTCAGTAAGTTTGCGCTTCAACTACTGAGCTATTTCGAGCTCTAGTGGATCAGATACTCAAGTCGTTGGATTCAAATAGGTCCCTAACAAATATATATTAAGACTCATTGTCGTGGGGTTGAGACTACTGAGTAAAAGAATAAGAGTGGGGACCAGGAGTGAAGTGGGGAATCCTTTAACTGCCTTTTCGATGGAATTCTTTGACCGAAGGGGGTGACCTGGCAGCAGGAACGTAGCTATCCAGTATTTTTTCTGTTTACCAATCTGCTACAAATCTCGAACCAACAAGCGAACAAAGCTTTAGACTACTGGAACCAGTACAGCGGCCACTGCGCATTGTCGCGAATTTGGTGTCATAGAAACTGGGTCGACTGGCAGTCGAGCATATATCGCACTATGTGGGGAATCGCAATCACCGGCGACGTTGTTGATCACCACCAACAGCTAAATATCAATGTTCAAAAGTGACGTTAACTAAATTATAATTTATTTGAAATCTTTGGTGTGAGGAATAGAAATATCATGAAAGAGGGGCGGATCTAGTGCTAGTCTACCACAAACATTCCGAGGTGCCCATACCTCCAGACACTCATTCAGGTAATCTGGATACAAAGTGACAACAAAGCTGCTGACGTCAATCGGGAGTCATTTGTTGAGGCATCATCAGCCATGTATAGGAGGAGTACCCGGACCCAAAATTGGAAGGCGAGTCGCACCGACAATATCAGGAATCTTCGTAATCTTCTCCACACTCCATTGCTGAATCAAAGGCTGGGGACATCTCTGCTTGTGTTATGGTCACAAAAGTCAGCACTTCATCCAGTGGATGACCATTCCCCATGGGCTGTACATGTTTGAGGCTTACGGTGCCTAACACATTTTTTGGTTGAAGTCCCGGTGCACAACGGAACGCTCGCCCTCTGAATGTCTCACCTCAGATTTCCTGGAGCTAAGCCACACAAACTGTAATTCTGGGAAGACAGCTACAGAAGACCAGAAGACACCTCAGTTACGCTGCTCGCAGCCCGATACAAACATCCCTTGAAATTCAGGATTAACCAGTTTGTTGTGACAGGAGGCTTAAGTTGGCAAATGCGACCCAAACCTTGGAGACTCGTGAATTAGCCATCATCATTAGATCGTCATCAACATCATCTAATGCGACATCAGTGTCCGCCAAGCATTCTGTTGTGAATTCCTGAACCTCCGAGCGCCGTATGTCAAGTTCCGTGAACACAAAAAGGCTTACAGTCAGCTCTCACCAGAGTCTATAACATCCACCTGTCCTAGGAAATACCCTCCTGAGTCCCCTTTTTTCTTCATATTTGTCGTCGATATGGCCATAGAGGACTTCCCTTCAACTTCTGATGCCTGTGGAATCTAACTGCACTCAGGAAGTACACACACGGAGGTCCTATTGGATCTGAATCTAGCTAAGTGCAAACAGTATCAAAACGATATGAACAATCTAACCCCACGGTTTAGTATATGCTTCTGACCTACTTTCACTGCTGTTCTAAGGCATACGGTCAACACTTATTGAGATAAAAGACGTGTTTTTACGTAGTTGGCTGGACCAACGCCAGCTGTCTAGATGTAGACAATAATGTCTTTCGGGTAAAAACGCTAAGGCGCATCTCGTCAACAAGCAGTATCTGTGACGTATACACAACAAAACTTTCTGTGTCAGCAGTAAATGTACGGTATTACGCTAAGTTCCATATTGGCCTGTGGCCCAAAACCAAAACTTTACAAGCTAAGGACGTCAAAACGTTTCAGTGCAAGATCATCGGTACTTTTGGAGCACTCCACAAATTTAGTGGAAACATCGGACCAGCAATGCTGAGGTATGCCGGAAGCCTTTTGGAGGGAACAGCTTGCCAACGGCAGATCAGCGGTTGACAGACCTGAGCTTGTGATGGCTTCGTATGCCACCAAATTGGCTGTCTCTTAAAACTTCGTACAGCCAACCAAGGGGTTTAGACTAGTCTAGTAAGGTTAAAAAATAAGCTGACAGCCAATCACGAGGACATGTACCAACAAACTTAGCTGCGGTGACGAATGTCGACTTCGTGGACAGGAACCATGAGTGTGGAAGGGCGAGGTGGCTCAAGTGGTTAGAGCTCAAATTTACTGACCACAAGGTCCGTGGTTCGAACCCGATCTCTGTCTCTTAACTTCTCCTGTCTAGGCTCGGGTAACCTGGCAGTATCCCAGTCCTCGTGTTTCCTTCTGATGGCATGGAAGCTAGGCACCGAAAGAGCGTCACAGTTGAACGATTATTATTTATTATGAGTCTGGATAGGTCAAGAATTGGAGACACTGGAAGACATAATCTTCCAATGCGCTCATTGATGCAGTTACACCCTCAAGTACCGTCCTAAGGCTGTGGATTCGGGGTTGCTTCATAATTCGGCAGAAATGTACCCAAAACTTTTACCAAGATCAATTTTCCTTCCGCTTTTACCGACGCGCGTTTAAAGACACCCACAGACCGATCAGCTTGACTGTGCGGGTGGAATGGTGAGGAATTAACACATGTGATGCTAGATCTTTGAACGAATTCACTAGACTGATGGGACGTGTTTTGCGCGACATTATTAGATGATTGTTTTCAAGAGAAGCAAAATTAAGAACGGATGCAGAATTTTAATAATGGTTGTCATCGCTGTTTTCTCAAAAATAACAAAGACTTCAGGCCACGGAATGCATCCGATCAGCTTGACTGTGCGGGTGGAATGGTGAGGAATTAACACATGTGATGCTAGATCTTTGAACGAATTCACTAGACTGATGGGACGTGTTTTGCGCGACATTATTAGATGATTGTTTTCAAGAGAAGCAAAATTAAGAACGGATGCAGAATTTTAATAATGGTTGTCATCGCTGTTTTCTCAAAAATAACAAAGACTTCAGGCCACTTACGGAATGCATCAACAATGGATGCGCAACCATGGTTTTTTGGCTGTGGCCAAGGCTGCGGTGAGTGTTTGTTGGATGACTTCCAGGCAGATGCGCATTGGAAACAGCTCTGACATACGTGTTCAACTATACCGGGCCAATAAACATAGTTGCAAGCGAGGGACTTCATGCGCCCTACCCCTGAATGTCAATCGTGGAACTGTTCTACGGCTCGGCGGCGAAGTTTGGTGGGAACGACAATTCGATCATCAAGGATAAGACAGCCAGTGAAAACAGATAACGAACTATGCCGTTGAAAAAAACTGCCGGAGGTCTTCTGATTAACAGGTTGTTGGCCAGCTGGTTTGGTGGTGTTCCACTTTGTTCTGTAGTACGCTACCGTTTTCAGTAGCATCACAGACCATTTCAGAAGCTACGGGTAGTTGGTTTATAGTCTCCAGTACCCCAGCACGGACATCCGGTTCGACGACATCCGGTTCTGGTTCCATCACATGGGAAGCAATCAGGTGCGTAAGTGCATCGGCCTGTCTAATTTTTTCTTTAAGGCATATTCTATAGTTAAGTTGTATAAGAGCATAATCTTACCCCACCGTTGTAGGCGCTGGCTGTGTTGACCCGGATAACTTTCTCGGAACCAAATATAGCCAACAGTGGTTTGGATCCGTCACATCTTACCCCACCGTTGTAGGCGCTGGCTGTGTTGACCCGGATAACTTTCTCGGAACCAAATATAGCCAACAGTGGTTTGTGATCCGTCACAAGCGTGAAGTATCGGCTGTAGAGCAGTTTGTAGAACTTCACATCAAAAAGGATGACCTCCGTCTCTTAATCAATCCGATCCCAATTCCATGCGGCTAATGTTATCGGTCTTGAAGCGTAGGCGATCGTCTTATGCATACCATCAGGGAATGCGTAAGCTATGGAGACTCCAACTCTACGGGAATGACAAGCCGTTTTATCACCGAACAGCAATCGGATGCTCTGAAATAAGGCATGGTGAGTAATAATCTGCAGATGTCAGGATTCCTCTGTGACTTTAATTTGTAATTAGTCCTCTGAAAGATCCCACTTGCCGAATACGTACAAACATATATCATCAAGTAGACGTCACGGCTACCGACGATTGTCCAAGATGTCATTCAGACCTGTACAGTAATCGGTACAGATAGGCACGACACCAATCGGTTTTTCGACAAATACTATTGGCGCAGCCCATTAGGAGTAGCTCATCGGTTTTGGGACGTCGGCATCAAGGATTGTTGAAGACGTGTGTGGCACTGGACTTTTGGGTCTGAAAATTGACTGAACGTCAGAGCGCAAACGAGGCACCACTTTTGCTTTCGAAGAGTATCGAAAACCGTCGCCGAAAAAAAAAATATTTTCCCGTTGCGGTCGTAGAATTGCAGTATCGAATGGGTCAATGAGCTCAGATACTCTCGATAGTTGAGTTGATTTCGATGTGCATAAGGGATCGATCGACAATGTGAATCAATCCAGTACACACGCAGGAGGTTGTGCTCACAATCAGCAAGATAGATAATAACGCAATCATGATAACCAGCAAACTCCATCCCACAATGAAATTTACCAAGTATTTGAAGCATACCTCCCGAACTATTTCTGGTAGTGTTAAGTGTCTGTCTGGATTTTGGTGACCCAATGTTCCTGCAGGTGAGCTGGAAGCGTATTAAGCTGCAATAAAATTCTGCCTGTACTTGCGACGGGCATTAAACTGGTTATCATATATCGCAAGTGATGCGTTGAACCGAGTTTCTGGAGAGAACGAGATAGCCCAGGTGGTTGGAGCTCCAATTTACTGACCGGGAGATCCGTGGTTTGAACCCAAAATCTGAATCTCTACTTCCCCTGTCTAAGCTTGGGCAACCTGGCAGTATCCCAGCCCTCGTCACTACATCTGCTGGCACGGTAGCTAGGCATGGAAAGCTGTTACAGCTGAACGCTTTGCGGGTTTCTGGTGAGCTTCGTCTGCTTCATGATCGCCGGGTTGGTTTGAGTCTTTAACCAGGTTTCCATATCCGGCAGTGACTTCACTCATGTACACGTCAAGTGCACATGAAGACACAATCGCGCAAAATGCCTTTTACCGCATTACCAGCATGCCAATTAGGACTTCTATACGGTCGAATTCGCCGTTATGGGAGGTTGCCTCGAAAGTGTCTTGAAAATACTAAAAGTAGGGTAGGACAATAGTCTCTCCAACATGACAGTGTCGTGGTTGAGACTCAAGATGTACACGTGAGTAATAAACAGCAGAGTTGTCTTATGGGATTGTTCAAGCATGTTCAATAACCTCGCGCTGATATCACTTGTGGAATATAACCGATGGCTTCATATGAAAATAAAACACCTGAACTGGTCTTCCGTCATGGTAGATAACTTCAATTCTTCACATTCAAGATTGACTACCGGTAGAAGTAATATGGTCCTCAGATTCCTAATTCACTGACAGAAAATATTAAACAAAGACGAATGATAACCGAAAATCATTGAGTTGCTGCACGGTTTTCTTTCAAATCCGAGATTTCGCGTGTTCCTCGGAAGGATGAAGTTAAAATCCCGTGTAGGTTCCGTTGTATCAAGTTTTCTAAGCAATAAATTCACTGGTTATGCATCATCTTTGTGCTTCAGTTCGACTTTGAAAACATCTACGTACCTCTAAACAATTAAAGAGAGGTTAAACCACCATCAGGCTCATAATACGGCCACGTCATCAAGAGATTACATTGCTTCACATGGGACGGAAGCAAACATACTTGCCTCGCACCACGTGAAATCCGACTTGACCCGAGAGGTATAAATGTATCAACCGTTCAGCAAACCCTTTATTATTTCATTTCTTCTCAGACAACCGCGTAAAGCGGCTCGGTCAGATTAATCAGAGACACCTTTGATGTCCAGAAAGATCAGAACAACGGACCAGTGATGGATAAGTCGGTGCTACACCAGTTGGCGTAGAAGGTTGATACACACTATCTTTCTGAGGTCACAAACATGCTTGTTCCTCAAATACCTTATGCTCTCAAACTGAAGATAACCAAAAAACATGGTGACAGCCAACGATTTCGACACAAAAGACAACAGGATGGCCATTCGCTGGTTGTAACCAAAACTAGGGCAGAAGAGTTACACTCGGCTACGATGAGTTCTTCGTCATAGATCTTCCGAGGTTGCAGCTAAATAAATTAGAAAAGCATGGCTTTCTCTTTTTTAAAAGGCTCTGTGGAGGCTGTCTGGTTTCGATTTGGGCAACGCTTCTGGAGGAACCAGCAAAAGAAAGACCGTGTAAGCTCTAATATTTGTTAGGAGTAAGATATAAGCTTTATTAGAATATCTGGAAAGTGGAGCAAATAAGCTGTCCGTAGGAATGCTCCGCCTATAATTATCTACATGAATAAGTCGCTTCAAAGCTCTGAGCCTCGTTAATAACAGTCTGACTGACCAATTTCTTCACACACTACCGATGAATAGGTCAAGGGGTTTCGAAAGATGTGAAGAACTATACTACATTAAAAACACGCGTACGTCAAGATTTTTCAAATACCTTACCGTAATTCTAGCCTCTTTCTGTGCGTCTGACAGAAGTACCGCAGTCGCTGCCACCTGGAGTGTGTTGATGAGCCTCAAAAAAAATTTCAGGAACTAAAGGGAGGTCCACTATCCAGTAATGCCAAAGGTATATGTATCAACAGCTGTGTTCGCAGACGTGCTGCGAAACTGAAACCAGTAGACGGCTGTAATATGGAATCGGTGAAACCGGTAAACATGAGAGTGATTGAGACGATTATGAAGGCAACTAGCGAGATTTAGACCGAGTGGAATCGATTCCTGGCACGGGTTCTTTTTCTGGCCAAAAAAATCCTCAAATCTCCATTTTTGGAATCAGGTCCGTGCATAATATGATGCCATATGACGTGCATGCCAAGCCAATTACGTTAACCAAGTAGTTCATAGTAATATTAATAACGCCAAACCAGTAGTTGGTGTAGCCTGAGGCCTGGTAGTTGGTTGACAAAACAAAAGACGGCCTCAGACTAAAGAGCTGCTACGTAAATCATGATTCGATGGATACTGAGGCGCGCTAAAATACGCATAATCAGGTCAATGCAAAAAAAACATAAAAGGCAAGCCAACAGCTTGGCAAGACGTTTTGCCTGAATAAAAGCTACATATTAAGGTAGCAAAACCGGCATTACCAAAGCACGTAACAATAAAACGTGGCAGTTTTGGAGTAACAGTTAGAATCGCTGCCGAAATCGGGTAGCTTTGAGTAGTTGGGGTAGTAGATATAAAATATATGATAAGCCAGAGCTGGTCAGAGTAGGGAAAACAGGAGTTTCTACTGGATCACTAAGCACTACTGCTATGTTAAAAGCGCCCTACGTGCAGCCACGAAGACAGTTGTTATATTTAATCTGTAGCCTGAGAAAGACATCTAGGCCTGCATGACAAGAGTAAACCTCTCCGGAGACCCAAAGAAGTGTTGTTGTTTAGTAAAATCCATAAGTGCTCTGGTTGACATGCTAATAGGGTTACAGAACAGAAATGAAGTCCCGCAGACCCTGTCAAACACCAAACGTTTGACAATTTAAATCACCACGGGTTTCAAGCCCTGTGTGTGCAGAAAAGATAAGAGGATCCTCTACTACATCAGATGGGTTCCAATTTCTAGTGAATCAAAGTTGCTCGCAACGCTTCAAAAATGATTCTCCGGAATTCGTCTTTGGTACTGCGCGCAGATTAAACGTTCTCACTTTGCGAAGAAAGCAGATGTCATTTCAAGGAGTCAGAATGAGGCTTTATGTGGTAATAAGGAAGTGTCTACATATCGAGGCCATTCGAAGTTGTATTCATCGTTCATCTGAAACTACACAGGTCGAGAAGGTCTTGCTGAAATTTTCTGAAGGCTCTTCAGCATGTCAATCGGTGCACTTCTTTCCATTGAGCTAAAAATCGTGTCCGAGCTAATAGGCTGTAATTTTTTTGAGAAAGGAAGTGTATAGTCCCACCAAAAATTTCCTTGGCACTCTCAAACTTCGACGCGATGCAGAGTAGTGTGACGTTTGTGGACCTGCTACAGCCAAGCAAGCTGCTCATCTTGATAAGCCCCTGCTATTTCTGTTGGTCCTTTAGTTCCACTAACGACGATCTGGAACATTAGTAAATCGTTAACAACCTATTTTGTCTATTCAGTCTGTACTAGCTCCTCATTGTTTTCCAATTCTTATTTATTTTTGACAGTGATTGCACACAAGCCAGCCTCATGCTCACGCAAAATTTAACCAAGTAACCAGCAACATCTTTTGTTCATTGAGTCTGATAGCGTACTGTTAGTAGATGCTCCTTCGATGAAACCTCAGCTGATGACTGGCCCAACGAATAAAATATTATGATTCATAGGACCACAAAGATCGTTCGTGCTCCTGTGCTTCGCAACACAGACGCATATTTAGGCTCAAAATGGCCCTGTGAATTGATTTTGTCCTGCTCTGATTCGCCCCTCTTTGAATCCATAGCGGAACCACAGAAAGAGTTCATCCACACTAAGGGCACGCACCTTCGTGTTATAAATTTTTTCTTGTTACCAGTTGCAAGTGCGTAAGGTAGTCTACTACAAGGTGTTATCGTCACCCGTTGTAAAACACGGTTTGAGGTTCCCAATACTCTCTCTAATCAACTTTGTTTTTGTCTTTACACCAGATAAGTAGGGCACAGAGCAGAAAACAATCGAGTGGCTGTTGGACGAATTCTTCCATGAACATAGCACTCATTCTCGGTTCCTGGAAAGAAGGCTAGTACCCTGGGCTGGTGCTATTACCACAGCCTCTTAAGTAATCTCTCGTTGGTTCGTCTCATACAAGCTGGACCTTAACTATAAATACCTCATTTGCGACTGTACAGTTATACATAGTCGCTGGATGGCGCATTAGGTATCACTGATTTGTGTCAACAACACTCGCATCACACGCATGTAGAAACCATGTAAGTCACCGAGGATTATATTTAAAAAAACATTACACCTTAGGCAAAGGCGTGGTGCAAATGGAACAAGCAGTAAAAAACGCTGTTGCAGTGCACATGAACCAAAGTGAGGTTATATTTGTCATTAAAATCCCACGAAGCCCTTCATGAACTCCTCATAGGTCACAAAAATGAAAAACCGAAAAGTTGTGGTAATAGTGATTTCAAATATTACAAAACAGTTGCGAGATCAATACTGCTTCAAAACTTGTTTCATATCACTAACGCACTCAACCAACCATGGGGTGATGAGGCTGGAGAAAATAAACTAGCTCAGATGTAACTTACATCTATCAGCTTTCGCGCTAACGGCATATTTGCGCGATGGACGCCTTCAACGTTGCCAGGACGCGAAAACGCACAAAGTGGGCACCTCAAGGTTGACCTAGAAGGTAGAAGACCATGGATGTAACATAAGAAAAGGATAGCAGTTAGTTCAACGTAGGTGGGATATGCTCGCATTTTAAATCAGGCATTTAGCCCGTTTTAATATTGGCCTGGAACAAAACGGCAAACTGTAATGTGTATAATCCGTTGTCACATTTACTATTCTTCCCGAACTTAAACCACGCTTTGCAACTGTCGTACATATTTTATGACTTTTTTTATGTTACAAATACACATTTTTCCGGCGCGACCTGCTGACTTCTTGATGAACGAGTGTATTAACGCTCCGTTGGACTGTTTGCTGACTGCTGAACAAGTGGGACTGAATCTCTGTGTTTGCGTCAACAGTTGAACGTTACAATAAGTTCCCGTGTCATTTTTCAGCCGTCAACTACTTTCCTATCGTGGAATATACCACTCACACATGAATCACCCGTGGGAAATTTCCACAAGTGAATATTACTTTCACAGCTGGTTACTGCATTTGGTTCGGTGTAGTGGACTATTGGAGCTACGTATTCGTGAGTCCTCATTTGACTAATCATTCATTCCTTATGGTGATTTTGTGATTTTGTATTGGATACTTTGCCCGTTAATTTGTTCGAACACGCTGATAAGGACCTAGTCCGCTACAAGACGACGCCAAAGGTCAGTACCACACAGCCTCATCAAAACGCCCAAGCGTTCTGGAAACGGACGGTCGTGGGTTGGTGGGATAACAATGGGGTTATGGTGATCCTTCTGACCATTGTACATTTGTACTTTCTTTGTAACTTATCATTACGCAATTTGTACCACTTTCTATCTCTCACTAAAATCTCAGCTTACTCCTCTTCTCTTCATACCGAATAACTTTTGTTTAAAATGAACGAAAAAGAAATATGGACACAATACAAATTCTGTACCTCGTGAAAGGCGTGTTCCCTTCTTGCTGTGTCGAATTACGCTGGCAGTGAATTAGCGAGCGGTGGTCTACCTTTCAGACTACGACGGGATAAAAAGTATCCAGGACTATATCAAGGAAGGTTCCAGTAAGGAGATCGCTTTGGATTTATTGTGGTGGTAATAACTAACTGTACCAACGAACTGTGAGTTGTATCATCTCGTCTATTTTTTTCTCACTTGATTTCACTAATTTGAACTGGTATTTGCTCACGTCATCCACTACAGGGTAGATTTCTTCCAAGTCACTGAGAAAGGCGCGCTTTAGGAAAGCCAGCTAATCAAGTCAATTTCGAGAGATAATTTTGCAACATATCCTGACACACTATCAGCGTCTGTGACGCGAAAATTCGCCGATTCCCCAGTGTATGATATATGCAAGCTTTTCTCACTCATGGCACAATAATGAAATCAAATTTAGTCAAAAAGATAAGTCTGTTGCGGAACGAAAAATTGTAAGCCTCGATGGGTAATCGTGTTTCACGCCAACCAACATCTTCCAAAATACGAATCTCACATATTTTTAACATCTCGATTGAGTGCAAAATTTGGCACGCACATTTTCCTCGCCATTGTGTCAAAACTTGTTTTCTCCCTGCGTCACGTGCCAATTCGAAGCCATACAAGGTGCTTCTGCAGCAACCTACTTCTACATGCAAAAGGGAAGCTAAACTCGAAAGGCTGGAGAAATAGACTGCGAATCCCTTGTTTTCTCAACTGTCTACACTTTGAACTTAACTGCCTGTCACCGACCGAAACCTTCTGATTGGTAGGAACATTTGGAGCGCCAAGTGCCTAGGAATCAACTGGACGAAAAACAGAAATCTGGTACATATTCAGCTTGTCGGGGAACACTTAGGCTATCAAACATCACAAGATTTTTGAAGTGCCGGCAACTCCCAAACGTGCAGAGGGAACCAAACTCTTAACTAACATTGCATAAGACAAAGAAAAATAATTTGTAGAAAAAATGATGAAGGTCATTTCTGCACAAAGTATCGCACTTACATTACGGCGATGATTAATCCAACTAATTATTCTCCACGGAATTCGGTAAGCTCTGAGCTGGTTTGTTGAGAGGCCTTTTATGCTCTCCATATTTCCACCCGCTACTAATTATCCTGATGAATCAACTCATAATTGGATATAGTCAGTAGAGAATACTGCTTGTTTACCAGCAAGGTTTCTATTAAGCTGCATTAAATGAACCGCTGTAGATTTATGAAATTATAAATATTATGAAGCAGACTGTCAATGGGGTCGTTGGGGTTCATGCGTATCCCTGTGTGGAATAACAAACGGGAGCTGTCTTACCGCATGATTTCCGTAGACACGAGGACGTCTCAAATACCATGAATGAGAATTTTACCGGTGGAAACGCCAAGGTCCTTTCACACACTGAACTCCGCAAATTAATGCAATGTTCACACGAGCCTGTGGTACTTTTTAATGCACCTAAATATACCAGTCCCAAATATATGGATAGCGACTCCACAAACAGTGCCATAACTCAAGCAAACGTCCATAAACCAAAAAGTACACTTCACTGCTAGCTTGTTTTTGATTCGGTAATTCGTCACAGAAAGCTGAACCTCACTACGACGCGCCGGTTGGTCCACGGCGTTGTCCATTAGGCTGCCCAATGTGGCGTCGCTTCGTCGTCTAAATATTTTCCCCAACAGATTGCTTATTTCAACCTTCCGTTCGATATATTTATTCTCGGAAACGAAAGCAATCTTCCCCTCGCAATCTCTAAGTTAACCTTCCCTATTTCATCCCGAAGAGTCCCCCGTCTTAGGCATCAAAAACGATATCTGTATGTCCAACTCACTTACCCGTACAAGCACTTGGGAGTCTTGATAAAACCTGTGATGATTTGCACTGGTATAAAAAGAAGGTAATGTACTTGAACTATAAATCGCACACGCTCTATTCCATTAAATGGAGAAAGACGCAAATGTTCTATTGAGTGCACATGATTTACGCTCGTAAGTCGAGTTTCCTCGGGCAAACCAATTTATATTGCTTTTGAAGTATCCAGGTCGTTTTTATTGTTAGCAAAGTCCCCCATGGCAAGTAGCGTCCACTAATGTTTTCCAGCAGTCTGCACTGGGGAGCTGCCACATGACTGGAGGTTACAATTATGTGTCGCGAGATGCCGAGCATGACACCAATCATCGTACCCAAAAGTAAATGGGAATAAACATTATTATTATAAGGCTTCACTTTGTAAGGTTAGGCGGCTTAACAGGGCATTGGTTGCTCATGGTATACGGCCAAAATAATCTGAGTAATATGAGCAACTAATGCGCTGTTCCCGACCTACGATGCCCGCTAGACTTAAGAGACATAGCCGTCGACGCCCATGCCTGGATAGTAGAATGACGCAGCTCATGCACAAGATTTCAACCGGCTTGCGTCGATAGCGCCCAGCAAACTAACAAGATACCACGTATGCACCTAGACCACCATCTGATTGGAGAACAATTTTTCGCGATCATTGACGGCTAACTTCCGTAGCGAATGAAGAATGTTGGAACAACAGGATTTACCAAAGGGTAATCCACCGCCTCACTACGATTTTTGGATGTTGCGGATTAAAATAGCTGCAATTTGCCTGCCATCTGGGTAAGTTTATTTTTGCAAACCGTCACTGGAGGTAACGAGGGCTGTGAAAATGAATGAAGGGATATTCCTTGCCGAGGTAAGTTATAGTCCAATTGCCGTTGTTATGATATGGTCATTTTGGAAAATATACGTGCACGAAATTTCCTACTACTCTGGGTGCCAGGACCCAGATCACTAGAGGCAAACGGGGGCAAGGGGAACAGATTGCCGGGCAAAATGTGTAGGCGCATCTACCATCACAACCGTCGGGGTCACATTGCACCAGAAACTGAGTTAGCCTTCGTGGACTTGAGACGTCATGGCATTTCTAACCTGATGGTGCTGCAGTCTCCGCGTTCGCGTTCTTGGTGCCTCAGCGTGAGAACGTGTATACATGGTCATTTAGGGAACATTTCTAGAACGTGGTCGTCGCCCCCATGTTTCCTTCTAGACAGTATGATGAAACGTGTGTAGCTCATACTACTTCCTGAACTAATCAGCAGCCCCGACAGCTTATTCATGAAATGCTCGGTTCTATAAAAGTGGCGCGTTCACCTTTACAAGCAACCTCAAACGTTCTCTGATCCACGTTGCCAAAGTGGACGATCCCCTATAGTGCGTGATCCACCCACTTGTAGGTAATGCGTAGCGATTCGGCCGTATTGAAATAAAAGTCCCTGAATAGGTTGCGGTGAAACCAGTATGCTAACAATATAATTAAAATATTCCAAATATTTAAGCATTGCGGGCCTTACCCCGGAATGAGTCAGTTGTCGCTGAATGGTGTAAATGGCTAAACTACAAGGACCTAGTTTGGTAGGTGCCTTGTTCCTTACATCATTATGAGCCTGGAAATAGCACAGCATGACGCCACGACGGAACACAATTCTGGCCGTTGCCATTTATGCTGTCACGTTATTCATAACGGCTGCATTCACTTAATGATATCCGCCCATCATCTCTCTGAAAAAGCTGCACAGTTTAGGACGGAACACAATTCTGGCCGTTGCCATTTGTGCTGTCACGTCATTCATAAAGACTGCATTCACTTAATGATGTCCGCCCATCATCTCCCTGAAAAAGCTGCACAGTTTACGCATGGCAGCAAGCTGCTCGTCTTTAACGAAAGCATGCGTCACCTTCCGCCAGGTACACACGACATTTGCGGTCTTTGAATTTTTCGCTGAGCTGAGCAATTCGGTTGCAAACGTTTCATCACCAATCGAAGTGACATCATCAGTCCGTTGTTAAGGCGCATCGTGGAGCGTAGCGATGGGTTGGCGGCCTAGCTCAGCGAACAAAACATCGACCATCTGTGCTACCTGGGCTACCAACATTTTCTCCTATAACATGACATTTGTATTCATAAAGATGCAGAGCTTGTGTCTGGGTACCATACGATAATTTCTTTAACAGGAATGATCTTAGTTTGTTCGCGGCGTATATCCCATCGGTATTTAAGATATCTGGATACCTGACGTGACACATGAGGCTGTAATACCCCTCCCCAAATACAGCAATGTACCCTCCCGGACTCGCAAAGCTCCACCAGGACGGAAAACGTAATATGCCACAATTAACACAAGCTATCACGAGCCATCCGCCACCTCTGCCGCCGGATGTCGATGTTATACATGGGGAGAGTATTAAAGAATTCGTCTATTAGACTTATGCATTTCATGCGACGAAGTTCTCGTGTTTCAGCAATATGTCATGTGATCAACTCACTAGGTTCTCTGGATTTCTAGAAACTTTCTTGGTTTCGAGTGAAGACTGTGGCATATCTAGTAAAGCCTCATATTCCAGAAGAGCGAAAGGCTAAAAATTTAATGCCCGCCGAAAAAACGAATGAATATCAAACCAAACGAATTTACGATTCTCGTTCGGGGAGCTGCATAGAAATTGTTATATTTGAACCTAAAAACCTTTCTTCGACTCAGACATTTTGTGGAAAATGTCACATCTTCATCGATTTCCTTCAAACCCTATGTTAGTTACCTCCAAAGTGCACGACATAAAAAACCTCACCGCAGATTTGCCCAACTCTGGTGATTGTCCCTTGAAAATCCCTACCCCGCAGAATTTGGCGGGTGTAATGGATGAATAATATTCACATACCATGTCAGCGCTTTCACTCTAGGACCCGCAACTAGTTTAACACCCTTTTCGACAGCATGAATCTCTGGTTTCATAATATTATGCTCTTTTATTACGTATGCATCAGCCAAAAGTGATAAAAAAAAATTTCCCGTGTGTTTTCGTCATTGTGTAAATTTCAAGACAAGTGCTTTCATGAATAATCCCTGCACTTGAAAGTGATAGGCACCGCCTTCCCCAAAAGATTATTTCTCAACTCATCACTCGTACGCGCATGTCATCCGTTTCCATAGAACATCTTGGATTTGTAGACCTCCCAAGCCTAAGTGACACAAACTAGGTTGAATTGTTGAATTTTATTAATCTAACAAAACATTTGAGAGATAACCCTTTATATATTGCGCACGCCACCTATTTTACATCTAGTCCGAAACATGACATCAATTTATGCAGATTGCCGAGAAAGTCCAGAAAGTCCATTGTCCAGAAAGTCCACGAGGCTGACGCGACGTTCGTCCCAAGAAAACCGGCACGCACTCGGATG
>NW_008751846.1:422416-437850 GCF_000715545.1 Opisthorchis viverrini
TCTCGTGACGCTTGATCTCTTTCCCCTGGAGTGCCGTCGCCTCCGAGGGGACCTAATTCTTACCTACGCCCTGTTTGAACAAAGCTTGGCAAACAGGTTTTTTACCGTTTACCCAGCAAACACCCGGCGGGGACATAGTAAGAAAATCTTCAAGCTCAGGGCACACACATCCGTTAGACAAAACTTTTTTTCATTTCGGGTAGTAGCTGCGTGGAATGACCTTCCTCCGACGGTTGTGCACGCTCCTTCTCGAACCCAATTTAAAGCACTATTAGACATTTGTTTATGCGAATTTTCGCGCTGGCGAGGATACTGCCCCGCGCTGAGAACATAAAGAGCAGTGCTACACCCTTTTTTCACTTGTGCCTTTCAGGTGAACGACAGCCACTGACCGACAAGAACAAAACCGACCCGGAGAACTTGGGCAAAAGCCTCGATCCTGTGTATCAATCCGTGAATCCGTTATGAACTGAACTAAAGATTGGATGAAATGAAGCGTAGTGTTTGAACTTCGAATGTCCGCAAATATTTGTTATCGCGCCTTCCACTCTGCTTTCTGTTTAATCCGTGAACTAAAGATTGGATGAAATGAAGCGCAGTGTTTGAACTTCGAATGTCCGAAAATATTTGTTATCGCGCCTTCCACTCTGCAGTGCTTTCTGTTGGTTCAGCACAATTGGTACGTTGTAACACGGCAGGTTTCTGTACAGCCAACCAACGCTTTTGTATTATGATATAAACAATGCAGAATGTAGTGTCCACCCTCGTCAGAGTGGAAGATTATAAATGGAGTGAGTGACAAGCTTGAATGTGTATGACACAGGGCTGATTCGATGTCGTTGAACAAGATCATTATTCTGTCTGCTACTTTTCTATAGATTCATATGCCAATTAAGCCTGAGGTTATATTTACGAAGCACACTAATGGTGGAGTCTATTGGTATATTTCACGTGTCTACCTAGTCTTCAGAAGCGTCTAAAACGAACTTCTGCAGCGTTTGCAAGACGAATTGACCCATTTCAATAGTATGCTGAAGCAGGAATTCATTGGAGCCTCCATTATAAAGTCCGGGAACTGCCTCAACTCGAAGGCTGAAAATCCATGGGCAATTGAGCTAAAACCCTCTTTTTACAACCAGAATCAAATAATTACGGAAGCTGGACTCTCGCCCGTTCTGCATAGATGCGTCGAAACCTCACAAATTGGCCGTCTCTTCGTTGTACCCGAAAAATAACAGGACGCCATTCTTGTGACTCCGCTTGTAGAAAATGGGCAAAATGGAATTCGGATGACCAAGAGTGGTGAAATGCGTAGATGGCCTCCTAGATGCCAGTTACCATATACCCCTTGATGTTCGTATTGCGAAGTGATGGATAACTTATTTAACTCCACCTTGTGCTTCGTTAGCATATTCTAATGATATCAAATGAACCAACTCTGTTCAAAGCACCCACTTGCACTCAGTTGCTTACTGTAATATTTCATTAGGAATCCAGGAGAAGCGCAAGCTTCGAACGCTTTAGCTTTTTTATGAACACCTTTATCCATTCGCTGAATACAAGACCTTTAACTGAGCTCAGTCACACTTACATAGCATTCGCTTTGCTTTACCAACTTTGGATGTGGTAGATCCTGTGATTTTGAACTTTCACTGGGGCCTTTTCTGAATGGCTACCCTTGTACCAGGAGGCAGATAGCCAATTTTGAAGATCCGGATGTCAGAGATCTCAGGTTTTGACGGCTGTCTAATCTCGGGAATTGAGAAGAATGGGGTGGCCAAAAGCCAGATAGTTCGGCATTACTAAAATTGCTTCACATGTGAGGTTCTTGTTAAGAATACAAGGCCACCACAAATATTTTTTATCACGTATTCAAGCGAACAGTAACATCTTACAGACTTAAGAAGTGGCCAAGTTCAGCGATATTCATAATCGGTAACACAAACACTTCAACCTACTAAGCGAGATGTGTCATGAAGGGGGTGCTGTTCAATTGGCACTGAACATGCCTTTAGAGAAACAGCCAACTTGAGGTTACCTGGACCAATTTCCCCCTTCTGCATTGGCCTTGCCACTCTTAGTCATCTTTCAAAGACAGAGTTGACCACTCGATATTTTTGCAAATTGCAATGGTGCGTAGGCTGAAAATCCTCTGAACACGCGCCGCTGCGAAAGTCAGCAACATTCTTCAGGGAACGCTCTCTAGATGCAGCAGGAACAGTTGCCACATACAACTGAAATCCTCAAAACCTATCTTGTTCCTGAGGGCACATTTTGCAGAGAAAGCTGGAAGAGTTGGTTCTGTTCTCTTCAGTGATATGGACTGCGTCCTTGTCAGACAAATGCAAATATGCCCAGAATAGAGGAACACACTTTCAATCGGGCAGCTTTGGTTCTAGTCACGGGTTTTTCTCTTAAAGGGCACATGGGAGATGGGAGCACATGTGTAGATGCTGTGGATTCTTGTAAGCCACATTAATATGTAGGTGGAAACTCCTGGGTAAACTTGTTTGGTGTCGACGTGATATGTGAATGAATTCCTTGTTCGTTTTATTCTTCGGCCGAATGTGTTGCCCTGGGTTTCCACCAAACGATTCTTGAATTATCGAAGCGTCTGTCCTGGATAAGATACCGCTCTTTGACAGACCACTAACGGTTTCAAGGGTTCAATGCTGATATTGGCATTGGCGGTGAGTGCGTCCTTGATGATGATTGGGACGACGACGTTTCTGTGCGACTGTTTAGTGCGTTTTATCGAGGTCTCCAAAACCCACTGGTTCAAAAAGGCGAAGAGAACATAAACTCCCTTATCGTGTCGTTCAGCTGTAACCAATGAGTCGATAACTTGATGCTGTAGAGAAGCCGGACGCACAAGACACTCAGTTCCAGAATCAGTATTCGGATGCAGCGGTGCGGGGCGAGATGGCCCAAGTGGTTAGAGCGCGAATTTACTGACCGGAAGGTCCGTGGTTCGAATCCCACCTCCGCCTCTCGACTTCCCCTGTCTAGGCTTGGGCAACCTGGCAGTATCCCAGCCCTCGTGCTTCCTTCGGGTGGCATGGCAGCTGGGCACCGGGAGAGTGTTACAGCTGTACGCATACATCAGTAACGCAGCTGGACCCTAATGATCAAGGACCCGGAGGATCGTAGGTCGTCTCCCTGGAGAATTTCGTGGGTCATTTCCGAAGTCGATATGCCGTTATAGTGTGGGTATGCAGGTTGCCTAGAGATACAAAAGATTTGGCGCAAACCGGATCCTCTGCCTCTGTCACGAGTTCATTCGTAAAACGCACAGAGTAACACAGAATCAGTATAGTACACCTAAAACCGCTATCTGTTTCTTAAATTCAATTTTCCGTTCCTGAAGTTTTGCTCTCACTTCCTAATGGCCGATTTTTCTAGTGGTACTTCGATTTCCACAGGTAAAACAATGTATACGTGTCAATGGTTCCCTACTACATGTGGGCGATCTCTCCTATCAGCTAACGGGGCGGTTAGTCATAATGGCTATCGGCAAAGCTTCACTGGGAATGCTGAGGTAAGCTGTTTTTACATAACTAGTTGTTTTAGGTCTCTATATGATATACTCCATACAAAAATGGACCTTGCCATTTGCTGTCTCCCCGAACACGCTGGAGACGATGAGGATGAGAACTAGTGAGTTTCATTGGCCGTCAAATAAACTTTTACCTCCTGAAAACACGGAAGTAGTTTACGGAGTTCATGGGTTTCAGACCAAATAGCGCCTTCTTCTCTACCACATGACGTTTAGTGCATGTGGTACCTATCAGTCCGCGCACCGGGCTAAGTGAAAATACACATTTTCAAAATAAGGGTTTGTGCCCAGATACATTCGAAAGTGTCAATACAATGCTTCCGTCATCGAACTACTTTGTTTGAAAGGGCTCTCATGAGCTATATTGCTTTTAAAAATAACATAGGTGAAATGCAGATGAGAAGGAAACTCGTAGTCGGTTGTCTCTGCGAAGCTGGTTGAAAAAGGACAAAAACACAACAATGTGGACGTGGATACATCTGGAATGAATTTTGAACAAGTGACTAGAGTCTGCCGTCCGGAAGCAAACGTTGACCAGGAACCTATGCACCTGAAGGTTATGGGGCTTGGGGAAATTAGAGAGGAGGATTGTTTCATTCAAACACAATAAGAAGGAGGTTAAACTTGATCTGGGTTACTGGAATTGAGCGTTTGAGCTATATGGGTGAACGACTTTGGAAGTGCTATTGAGGTCAGTTGTAACGACCGTTTTCGGTTTTTAATAACGTTACAGTGAGGAAAGGGAGAATCCATTACGATAGTGAAAGAAGAGTTCAGGGCCTTCAGGCGGTGGGAATAGGATGACTAAATGATTGAGAGGGGAGGTACTAAAAATAGGAGCATCTCAGAAATGATATCACTATTTGGGAGAAAATGTCAGGCTTATAAATGATTGGCGTTTTTGGGCGAAGAAATTTTGTGAAGCGGACGAGATGCTCTAAGTTTTAAAACCAGAGTCGCGCCTAGTAAGAAATCGGACACCGAAGCTAGGTTTTTTAAGACGACAAACCAACTCAAAACATTCCAGTTTTGGTGTGTGATTTGAGTCCATCGTGACAGTATAATGGGATATGAATGAGCCAGAGTTACTAGGACAGGACGTTGCACGGGTCGAATCCAGTTGTGTTGAAAGAACAACGACCGAGTATCCTTAATGAATTTTAGCTTGAACGTCGTGAATCTGAGTGGGGAACAGATTCCAGGTAGGAGTAGTAGGTAGACTGTTGGAACGTAAAAATGCTAAATAAATCCTCCAGGAAAA
Source organism: Opisthorchis viverrini (assembly GCF_000715545.1). NCBI lineage: Eukaryota > Metazoa > Platyhelminthes > Trematoda > Opisthorchiida > Opisthorchiidae > Opisthorchis > Opisthorchis viverrini. The sequence goes on from NW_008751846.1 coordinate 427,234, forward strand.
GCGGATGGGAATCCATCATTTGCGAACAAGAGGAGAGCGAGGAATGATGCAGAAATCCTGATACTCGTTCTTTAAAAACTGGCCCTGGGTAGCAGCTCTATCTGGGTGAACTTGTTTTGAGCATTTCTGTAAGAGCAGTTCCAAGCGCAAGTAGTACATATTAGTAAAGCGAGGAGACCTGAATGCCATGCCCGATGAATAGACTTAAGAACCTCAAGGTACAAATGTTCAGTTTCGGAAGAAGAAGAATATAAGGCGAATAGCCAAGCGTGAAAAACATGCCACGGTATGGTGTTGAAGCCCAACCCCATATTGATTGTCTCATGAAGGCACCACCTTCAGGGTGTTCGATCAAGATGGTTGCCGAAAGTATGGACGAAATGGGTTAGATGAGGATAGATTAGTAGTTATTTGGGTTGGACAGGGAGCACATGATAATCTACCCGAACCGAGCGTTAATCGCTTCAAAATAAGAAGTGAGTGAGTCCTCTACAGATGATCAGTACCATCTCGGTACACTCTGGTTTGTTTGCTAATTAACCAGAGCAAGAATGAGGGCAGCAATCCCAGGGTTATGTTGCGTCTATCTCTGAAACAAATACCGAAGTGGCACTTAGCACTCCACTGCCACTCTACTGCAACACGCAGGGAGAATGTCCCAGTAAGGATGTGTTACTAATCGGAACGGGTACGATCAACGACTCTATGCGACTTGAGCACAAGCGCACAAATCCTCGGCTACGACGCGAGCCCAACCACTTCTAGCGCAGAGAGAGAAGAAGATCGGACCTTCAGAAAAGGGCTTTCACTTCCTCAACCATGGACGAATTACAACGGGAGCACCGTCGAATATATATAAATATATAATGAGCGACGTTGCGTTCAGCTGTAGCACCCTTCCGGTGCCTAGCTGCCATGCTACCCGAAGGAAGCACGAGGGCTGGGATACTGCCAGGTTGCCCAAGCCTAGACAGGGGAAGTCGAGTGGCGGAGGTCGGATTCGAACCGCGGACCTTCAGGTTAGTAATCCGCGCTCTAACCACTTCGGCCATCTCGCCCCAAGTGCCTTGCCGAACCAGTACCGATAGACAGTGAGTCATACTTAGCATTTGTCAGCACTGATAATAACAACTGTTCTAACATGAAGTAATAAACACCTCATTTGCAGGTTAGCACAAGATGGAACATCCAGAGTACCAGATTTTTTCCTCTCATTGAACTCCTCTGCTTAGCCTTACTCATGTTATGTTAATCGACTAACTCCTACTGAGGACTATTCGTTTGACAGACGGCTAAGTATCAAGCAACGTTTTAATGTATTTGGCTGTGCTGATGATCCACTTAGTTTCATCGGTTAGTGAAGACAACAACTACGACGAAAACCACCAAATGTTGCATTGCTTAGAGCAAAATGTACTTAGCGGCTTTGCTAGCGTAAAATTCCAATAGCTCAGCTTATCTGAAGAAATAAATAAAATAAAGCTGGTTCGCTTTAGCGTGCCGCTTTAGAAGACGAATCGGTTCAAACACTGCCCATAACGTCCAGGGTTGGAAACTGAATTTCGTGAGAAAGCTGCTTTGCTGATGGTTCCAATTAAGGATGAAATAGTTGCGCAATGACTCTGGATTTCATCAAAGGTTGGCCTCACTGACAGGATGAAATCTCCGTTGAAAGTTATACTGTTCACTGAATCCTAGTGTCTCCATACAAACACCGTATCCGTTCTCAGTAGCAATAAGACTACCGTTTTTCTGAAATCCACGTCTATGTAGTAGAGCTACTTATTTTTCATCATACGAAAAGACAGCTTTATGGATCAACCTGGGTAGCATAAGAATCACTCCTAGGTTGAAAATGAAGCCATGGGTTCCTGTTTTTTTGCATACCACTTCCGCCATCGAACGAATTTCCGTGTAACGACTTCCCCTCAAATTAAGTTCTCTATTCGTGTTTATCGTTCACGAATGGTAGGCTTTTCATTCTCTTCTACTAGACTCCCTCACAAAGTCGTATTTCAAAAGGACCACATTCATCATGACATGTGAGAAATGTCGAAACGTCTTACTTTCTTCCGAATAATGTGATAGTTAGGTTGACATTCGTAGACGAACCTCGCTACATGTTCTGATCCTCTCATCCGACAGCCGTGAGTGTCTGAAATAGGTTGCCCTCAGGCCAATAGTTCCTTATCGTTTTTCTTAATTACAAGGTCTTCGTGCGGCTGCCTTGCCAACCACGGTGACAATTTACCAAGTTGTCACATGTGGGTATCTTGATGGGTTGATATTCTTCTTTGCTTTGACCGCGGTAGCTCCCGACATTTTCTTTGTTTGATGGTCTGCGGCTGGGTATGGAAGCGTAAGTTCTAAGTCAGACAAGTCGTCCTCAAATACTGATTCCTCTAAATTAGTCGCAAAAGTTATGAAAGTTAGGGGTGGTACCATCATTTTGTGACGCTATTTATTTCTCAGCCGGTCCATTACGTCCGACGTAGCTTCCAATATGCAGCAGACACCTTTCAGTTGCCGTTCCGGCAACCATCACGTGTGTTGCATATAGCGCGGCTGCTCTTTTATGTGGACTAGTTCGGTTTTTCGCATCGTCTATGGAGACGCGACAGGCTATGGCATCAATATCCTCGATGCAGACTAAGGTTGTTCAGTTCTCTCTAATCGCAGACCCGGTGAACACCAGAATAAAATTACACACAAGGCTTCTTTCCACTGACAGCTTTCGACGGGATTCTCGTTTTGGCCCTGAGAAAGCAGGTCCCAATTTTCCTGTGTAACTGGATCCTTATGTCAACATTTTTACCACTCTTCCTCTGCACTCACAAAAACTCCTCTTATTACCCTATTTCGATACGTTTGAATTCATGGTCCGTCGTTGGATCCAACTTCCTAAAGAGAGGTTCCTAAGGAGGTTTACTCCACCAACAAGACAAACTCACCCGAAAAACAAATATAACATAACATAGTACGTCAACCCTGTGTCAACACAGCGATATCTGTTTTACATCAGAATTCTTAAATTCGCCAATATGGTTTATCAGAAATGAACAACCAAGCTGTAATACGCTACGAAAAGTAGTGGAGGTCAGTACCACTTTTCTAGTGAAAAACTCAGTCGGCTGTTTCGGCTAAATGTAAACAGGCTAACGACTGTTTTTGGCAGAAGAGCTTATTGATGTAGAATTCTCTATCTTGATACGAGGCATGGCACATTCACATTTGCTTACAAATGCTTCCTCACAACTCACATGTTTCTTTTCCCATCAGCATTAGCCCCACTGGCAATAACACCGGTATAAGAACACCGCTGTTTCACTTATGTAAGTCCACACCAATTTACTTCGACAAAGTCCTTTGATGACGAGGTTTACAAAGAAGAGAATGGGCGTATTCCTAGTCCACGACTAAGGATCGAGTTCCACATACCCGGCACATCTATATAGTGTAGTTATTTCAAATGAGTACTGTACGTTTTTGAGGATAACCCTCGAGTTATCGTTGCTTTACTGCTCACTTAAGACTTCCTGTTAGCTTGAGTTAGTTTTCTTTTGCACATTTTAGTCGAAATCCCTTAAAAAGGCCATCTCAAAAAACTGCCAGACGCTCACACTTGGGTTTCAAGTGCAACCAATGATTTTCAAACAACACAAAACAAACAATGTTTTGCCTCTTTCAGTGAGCTATTTTATGTGTGTGAACTCACATGAAATAGTTGCAGACCTGGCGGCTAGCTGCATTCAATGGCCTATTCTTCGTGGTTTCATTGGAGTATACTCATGATCGCATAGAACTTCATAATGGTTGTCATATGAATCGTCGGCGTGTCTTACCAGGCTGTTTTATTGGGTTTATTACAATCCAACCTTTACTATTGGACACACATTACATCGTACTGATTGGGACGCATTCGCTTATTCCCACTGGACCCAGTGCGACTCTTAACGATTGAAAACAACAAAAATTTACAACCAACTTATCTTTAATGAATTGCATGAGAGGACTGCGGACAAAAGCGTACCACATGAAACAACGCAACAAATGTACTTGAAAAACGTTTTCCGTTTCTTTGTGCGATCTGAGTGTCTGTTCCTTCCTAGGAGGGATCACCTGTCAGAATGAATCACTTTTTATCGGTCTGTTTATCTGTCTCTCCAGAGCGGTGACTATCCAACCTGTCTGCTTTCCTCTGTCCTTTTATCACTCAGCAATCCAGTTGCCATATGCGCATTCAAATGTTTATTCTCTGCACACAAACTTATGTGTTAACAAACTATTGTACTGGTCATCGGAACTATCCTAAAAACACCCCACGTCACACTTCATATTAGGTGGAATCAATTCCATTTGTTTTACTTTGATAACTATATCTTGGTTTTTAAACCCAAACTACAGAAACTGGTTTAATCGTTTGATCTTTTGAATTATTTGTAGCCGACAACTGATGGGCATCGGTGAAAGTTCATTTATGCGAAACCCCAGAGTAATGCTATTCTTCGGTGACCGTAGCAACTTGCCGAATCAGGATGTAGTGAAAGGGTCGGAACTAGCCTACCAAACTGCTCTCAGTTTGACTGCCGACGATCTGTTGTTGGTCGCTCTCACAGGTGGTGGTTCGGCGCTACTCACCCTTCCCAAGCAGTTCCATAACGGTAAGTCCGTTTCACTCTTCACTACCACCTGTTGTAGACCGACTCACTTTGAATGACCTTGTTCTCACCACAAAGTTGGTATCTGCTGCTGGTGCCGATATTCAACAGGTAGGATAAACCCTTTTGTTAACGTCTGTAATTCCTCTCTCCTCAGTTGAATGCTGTACGAAGTTGCTTAGATGAACTCAAGGCGGGTGGACTCGCGCTAGCCGCTTATCCGGCTCAGGTAAGTGGGCCCCTTGATCTGAAGCAGTCTGGACTTTCTCTTATAATGTCTTGAGTATCTTCACGCTGCAGTGACTCATCTTTCCGATTGCCGGACGACACAGCGTTCTTAGGCTAAATCATATTTTGGAAAAATCCCGTCCGGCCCACCAGTCACCCATCGTCTGCCTCATTGCCCGGGACCAAACTTCAGTCCATGTTCATTTCTACTTCCTCGGGGTACATCTTGTCAACGTCACGTAGACACCAGATAACCAGGCGAGATCGGCTTATATGTAAAAAATGGATCGTATTGCCGAGCATCATCAAGAGTGCACAGCTGACGAAGCCTCACGGGGATTCGCAGCCAAGACCTTGCGAACGCCATGCAGTAATATGATCGGATTTTACTAAAACGAGATATGGTGCTACTCCCCTTTTAATCACACAGTCCACATCACGTGGTCTGGTACTGATTGGCCTGTGGCGTGACGAATTTTTAGCGAGAAACCCACATCAGTAGAATCAGTAGGTACCAAGTCACGTGATAATTGCGCAGTTGAAAGATGACTTGCGTTATATCCCATAGGTCAGCTAACCATGACACTCACCAGCCTTTGTTTATCGGGCGAAATATCGTTCTACCTGAAAGATCTTTGACCCAAATCCTTCTGGAGATTTGTGAGGTATACACGCGGAGTGAAACAGTATTGACCTGACTTCCGGCTTTATAGCACCTGTTGATCTTGTCATCAAGTTGGTTAACGAATTTACGACATACCGATACCATTTCGGAAGCGCAAACGCTTTCATCGTTTACGCATTGGTTTCATCCTAAGTTGTGACGTGCCTTCGAACTGTGGATTGTTCCACATCGTTTTTGTTTGCGATTTTATGTCTTGACTCTAGAACCTCTAACGTTTCAACTTCCGTTCGACATTGCACTTATGTTTCTGGCGATTCTGCCTCACTTCTGATCTTGATTCTTTATCCCAATATCTTTTTTTCAGGTGGTCACTCTAATCGTCTCAGATGTCATCGGTGATCCTATACAGTACATTGCCAGTGGCCCTACATTTATTGAACCGGACACTACACAATCCCAGAGGGTCCAGCGGTGTGTTGAAATACTCAGGAATTATGACGTTTGGAACAAGGTGCGTTTTGAGTTTCATCTAGGGGATGTTATACTATCCGCTGTGCGCTTTTGTATTCGTTGTATAAAGTGGCACTGAGTGCAGGTAGCGTGACAATAGTACAACCACCACAGTCACGACTATGAGGTCGATTTCGACAGCACACTTGCACGGTCACAACTCAAAGTGATGCATGTCATTTTTCAGAGGATTAAGAGTTCTCTTCAGGATCAGTCAAGTGTGGAACATATTTCCAAGAGGGTCTCAGCCTGATGTAAGAAAGTTATCATTGTATAACCAATGGAAGCTTATCTGCTTTGACCATAGTTTCAACGCAAATCACTTAAATTGAACGCCGATACAGCACAGCATGGCTCAGTCAGTTATTCTGCGGTTTGAAGAGATGGGTGCCATCTGGAACAGTAGACATTTGGGGAGACATTCGACTGTTTTCGACTAAAACACACTACCGTGCCAGGGTTTCAAGTCAACAAGCCTTGTGCCTTTAATCTCGAAGAATGAAGACATACCATTCAAAGGACAGCCCTTGTAACACCTGAAATGCTAAAACGTACGAAACCTCCGGCGGTTGGCACACCATCGAACGTGAAATTTAATGCCCAACACATTCCGACGGACCTATGTTCATCATCATCGTTGAATCGCGGAAGCTGAGTACCGGATTAGCGCCTTCAACAATGTACTCAAAGCGGTATTGTGCATCGCATCCACTGGAGTGAAATCACTCGATAGTATTCTTCCCCGTGAATGTTAGTTTAGTTTTATCCCAATTTCAAATCACATTCACTTCCAAGCTGATTTTTAGGAATCATGGACACATACTGTGAATGACATGCCTGTGTATACCCCTAGTGTGCTCGTAGATAACTCAGTGATTGAAGTGCGAACTTACTGACCGGAAGGTCTGCATCTCGACCGCCTTGTCTAGGTTTAGGCGACCTAACATTATCTCAGCCCTCGAACTTCCTTCGCTTGGCGTGGCGGCTAGGCGCCGAACTAACCTTACAGTTGAACGTATACGCCCCAACAGGATTCTCTCCACACATGAACCTATTGCGAGGCGACTCTCGAATCGCCGGTCTCCAAAAGCGGTGTTGGCCAGCGAATTCAGCGGATTTTACACTATTGGATTGTTCTATGCGAAGACACCATAGGAGTCGATTTTATAGCCGTATGCTTAAAGTCTGGTAGTTTCAGGGGTACATTAGGGAGGGGAATCATCTGAGAAGATCCGATGATTCTGCATAAGAACAATATAGTACTTTATAAGAAGAACGAAAAACAACTTCGAACGTGCACTTTCGTAAGAAACATGTTTTGCTGTTCCCCAATTTGAGACAAAAAAAGTGGTAAAGGCTGGATACAGTCGTAACGTAGAATGCTTCACTATTTTGGGAAGTTCAATTTGTTGACGCACAGAATTGCCGACCAATAACAATGTGGTGCCAAGTAACCGTAAACTGGGACTATAAAACATGAAAATGTCGAATTACAGGGGTTTCCGTTGAAATAGTTGCACGGATTTGTGCAATCCCAAAAGTAGCCTTAAAATGCCACTAGCACGATATAGTAACAGTGTACGCGGAGGAAATATCAACTCGACGATGACAAACCTGTGCGTGCAACACGTAGTAGAAAACTGCGCGAGAATATAAACTCAGTAAGACAAGGATAAGAAATACATGAAGGTTTATGGGTTCATATCGGAAATGTGAAGTAGGTGCAAATAAAACTCAGGCTTTGGACACACAGATGCTTTGAATGATGGGAAGACGGAAAACATGGTAAAATTGAAGAAAAATAATGATTTTAAGTTACTTATAAAAGGAATTCAAGGACTAGCTCAGGCAGCTGATTACAGTACAGGCTTGAGATAGCCTGTTGTTTAAGGCGCAAACTACTGATTGTGAGGTTTGTGAATCGAAACCACTCCTGCTTTTGACTTGTGTTCGTCTTCACAATATCTCAGCATTCATGTTGCCTTAGGGTTGCATGGTAATCGTGCGCTGAAAGGAGGCCTCAGCTAGATAGTCTGCTTTTGACACCGCTTTGATTTGATTAGGTCGTTACTGCGGATCTAACGAGCTCAGACAATCTAATCACCGGTGAGAGGTTAGCTAGTTTCATATGGACTGCCATTGACTCTGCCGAAGGACCTGATAAATGCGAGGCACTGGGCTTGGAATTTTTCTCGGTTTGCGGTAAAGATGTGGTAGAGTCCTGATAAAACCATCCGTATGAGACGTTTACCCCCGACTCGAATTACTCAGGTGATTGTAGGGGTGACATGCCAGGAGCCTGGAACTGTCCCGATGAGTCGTAATAAGGACGATAGGGCTCGTCTGACTGGGCTTTTGGCTATCCGAGAACACGTGTATCAAAGAATTCCAAGCCCTTGTTTCTTTAGTCGTGAGACTCAGTGGCTACCATAATGTTCAGTCACCAGTGGTCAGGTTGTTTGAATAAGCCAACAGCTGATAGGACCAACAGTCATTTCACATCCATCAGGCGTTCATTGTAATTGAGAATAGTATTTGTATGCGTAGTCATCAATACTCTGGCCGAGTTGGCTAGTTTAAGACGCACCTGGTACCTGTTACAGTCTGGCAGAAAACGAACAGACAAATAAACTAATGATGAGTAAACATTTGCTGCTCACAGCAAATTCCATTGTGGAAATTATAACAAGTGTTCACAGTCAGAATCACCGGCCCATTCACCACGAATTGGCAGAACGTTGTTGCGTCTAGAAGACACATTCGGTTGGCGCCGTACTTGTCACAATTTTTGGAGAAGGCATACTGGGAGTTACAAGTTGTTAGAACGTATTTGTGGTCATTTTCGACCACACGGTTATTTGAGCTCCACCATATGTTAAACAAGACCTAATGTCACAGAAGGAGCTTGTAGAAGACAGTATCGTTGATTTAAGTGATAGTCAGCCACCAAAATGGTCTAGATCACGTGCTGACTTGATATCAAAAGTAGGAGCCAATCGCAGTTCCAAACAGCTCATTGCTTCTCGACGCCCGGTGCACCACTAAGTTTCCGCCCCATTTTATTCACAATGCGCGTGCTTAAACCAGGATTTTTATTACATTACTTCCTCATAGTTAGATAAAACTTATACGGTAATACCCCTCCTTCAACTAGAGCCCACGGGGCCTGCAGAATACATCACAGCATATCCCGAAAGATATGACATGGCGCGCAATCCCTCCGAAGGAAGACCACGACCTCGAGAATTCCATTAACCCATTCGGAAATAATATCCTGCATACATTGCAGATACTGGTTAGCCAGAACGGTATGAATCCGCACTGGGAGTACTCTGCTTACTAGTTATCGCGTTATTCTTTGTACTTTGTGGCGATCCCAACATCTTCAATGATCATGCAATAAGAATTCGGGATTCCCGGTATTTTCAAATGCAAAGGTACACGCCGGAAGCTTACCCCAGAATTGGCACGAGACGGGTTCACTGCCCGGTGAAAGGTATGAATACAGTTGTTCTCAAGGACACAGTAGCCTACCGAACTAACAAACCCACTCCGTAACTGTGATTGATAACCTATTCAGTGAGGTGATACGTGAATCCCATGTGTATATTGTATTGCTAAGTCGCGAATCCTGTAGTTGACGTTGAGGTACCTGTCCTTATTACGGTCCTATCAAGGCAAACAAACTTTGTGGTCACCTGCAAATAGAAAACTCGCACTGACAACGAGGATCGTGGTTATATAAACCTAAAAGGCACAGGTCTGTTGGTAAACAATGAACTTAGACCATTTCGGTTTGTTGTATCCATATTGCAGTAAGCGAGGATGCAAGTGTACCGTGTCTTGTAGACTGACATATCACAGGGTACCTGGATGTTGTGAGGATGACAAATCGAAACGACATCTTGATAAACAAAAGAGGTGCGCTAGTTGGTCACGCTAGTAAACAGATCGCGAGCGCTCCACACCAAGCTCACGGTTTCATCGGCCTCCAACAAGCAAGCAAAATCACCCCCATGAAAAACGCTGCTCTAGGATAGCCCCATTCGCAAAACAAAACAATGTGGGAAATCCCACTGACGAACCGATGATGAGCGAGTCTCATATTGCTGAAATTCTGTAAGCATATTCGTAGCATATTTATTTCACCAGAGACGACCTGCACTCCTTGGAAGAACCTCCGTTGCATGAATCGGAATACTGCTTTCTTCAACGGCTAAGGTTCTTTGAACAGGTGATCCGCGTAAGCGGTTTTCATTGCAATCAAGTTTTTTGTTGGCCATATTTTCGGATACTACATAGGCCGTGTTCATACCAGGCGTTCTAAAGAAATCCCTTGGAGTAGCTCCATAATTTATGAAGGCACGCGAATCGTTGTAGTGAGACAAGTCCAATTCCACCTCGGCCGAGAATTCTTTTCGTTAGCGCTCTTTATCTGTATCCAATACGTTCAATATAAGAAGTTATGTTCTGGATGCGTGGATGTTAATTCCAGACTCTGGTTACCGCGGTTGGTCTGAACTTGGAAGAGGCTGTTGTCGAGGAAGTTAAACGACTAGCTGTATGAATTCCACCTAAGACACGGTAGAGGTCACA
>NW_008751846.1:438339-483148 GCF_000715545.1 Opisthorchis viverrini
GTTTGTTGTATCCATATTGCAGTAAGCGAGGATGCAAGTGTTGTCTGTCTTGTAGACTGACATATCACAGGGTACCTGGATGTTGTGAGGATGACAAATCGAAACGACATCTTGATAAACAAAAGAGGTGCGCTAGTTGGTCACGCTAGTAAACAGATCGCGAGCGCTCCACACCAAGCTCACGGTTTCATCGGCCTCCAACAAGCAAGCAAAATCACCCCCATGAAAAACGCTGCTCTAGGATAGCCCCATTCGCAAAACAAAACAATGTGGGAAATCCCACTGACGAACCGATGATGAGCGAGTCTCATATTGCTGAAATTCTGTAAGCATATTCGTAGCATATTTATTTCACCAGAGACGACCTGCACTCCTTGGAAGAACCTCCGTTGCATGAATCGGAATACTGCTTTCTTCAACGGCTAAGGTTCTTTGAACAGGTGATCCGCGTAAGCGGTTTTCATTGCAATCAAGTTTTTTGTTGGCCATATTTTCGGATACTACATAGGCCGTGTTCATACCAGGCGTTCTAAAGAAATCCCTTGGATTAGCTCCATAATTTATGAAGGCACGCGAATCGTTGTAGTGAGACAAGTCCAATTCCACCTCGGCCGAGAATTCTTTTCGTTAGCGCTCTTTATCTGTATCCAATACGTTCAATATAAGAAGTTATGTTCTGGATGCGTGGATGTTAATTCCAGACTCTGGTTACCGCGGTTGGTCTGAACTTGGAAGAGGCTGTTGTCGAGGAAGTTAAACGACTAGCTGTATGAATTCCACCTAAGACACGGTAGAGGTCACACCTCTGAGAAAAGTGCTCCTAGTTTGAACTGCTAGTAAATCGTATATCTTGAAGAGACCATCCATCCATTTGAATCAGTTTTGAGGCAGTTTCGACCATAAGATAAGCTGCTTCTTATTTAATGGTTCAATTTGCGGCTATTTTCATGGTGTTCTCAAAAATGCATTGAACAATCGACATGTCCACGATACATCAATACTGTTTTTCTTGTACATGATTACCGATCTGAAACCGGTTCGTTCGCCGGACCATTTCGCCACGGAGCAAGAGGTCAATGGAACCTTTTGTTTTGCCGATTTTTCACCGAATCGGATACAGATCGGACAGTCTCATCATCTAGACCACCAGAAAACAACCTCATCTGGTTAGCAAACAGATTCACAGAAGCATCAGGTCTAAGCTGTTCATTTTGATGAGAATATATTCTTAGAACATCAAGACAAAGTCTGAAGTCGAGACAAGAATGGGACTATGGAGTCCTTCCTGAAGTAGTCCACTGACAAGCTGTTGAAAACCTTCCGACCCTGTGAGTGGTTTCCTTCAGGCAAATACACTGCGATATCTCCATATGGCGGTGCAGTATGTACCAATAGCCAAAAGTGGATGTTTGGAGTTGGATAAGGACCAAGGATTAAAAGTCCATCAGTTAAAAATGTTCCCGACATACGCCTCCAACCTGAGCGGACCGCAACAGCTTGGAGAAGCTATTGCATGAGTTTACTGCAACCAACAACGCCCGTACTAATGGATTGGTGATCGGTAACTAAGTTGAATGAGCATATCTACGGAAGATTTTGCGATCAGATCCGATCTGTGCAGACAGTGTGCGTCTACAGATCCAAACATGTCGAAACAGATACTGCATTCAGCCTCATGCAATGTTCGACTCCGTTACTGCCAGGAAAGTTGTGTTCTTAAAAACAGTCCCATAACGTATGAAAATTACTTAGACCCTCCAACTTAACCCCTATTAAAAAAAGCGGAGTCTCTATGCCGATTGGACGCTCAAACAACTAGTCACGAACTACTGACGATCCTACTCTTCGTCTGTGCCCTAGAAGCGATTCCAGTCAATAGCCAAAGGCTCACTGGACAGCCTGTATTCAAGGTCGAAAATAACCTTTAATTGACGCGAGGTTCCTTGTGCTTCTTGCACGCGCCTGTTCGTGACAGAAGTGCTTTCCCGTTTGATGATTTTTAGGTTGCTAAGATGGTGGACTCAAGACTGCAGTTAGTTGATGCTTCGTATTTTCCACTACGGCGTGTGTATGCGAGCCAGCGGTCTTTCGATGACGGGTGTAGGGTTCCGGAAGTAATACTTTCGTAGCACACCCGATAGCAATAACAGCCTTCTTACTTTGCCCTCAGGTACCCGGGAAGATCCGCGAGTATTTGGAAAGTGAACTTTCTGGGTCAAATTTGGGGGAGGGCAGACATCCACGAGTGATTAACTTGGTGATTGGAAACAACATGGTTGCACTGAATTCGGCTGCGAAGAGTGTGGAGACTGAGACATCAGCTTCAAACAGCGAATCACAAGGCAGGTGGGTCTTTTTTAGGAGAAATGCTTCCATCCAGGTGCTCATCGATCTCAATAATTCTGCGTCTTCCTACCAACACTCCAGGTACGTACTGCCAATCATTCTGACCAACGAATTCTGCGGCGATGCGACGGAAAATGGACGCCTGTTGGCTGAATTACTTTGGTATACGGCTCGCTACATACTGAAATTGCTCGAAAATGATTCTCATTCCCTACCAGTGGTGCCCAAAGCAAGTTACAAAATTTTGACCCGTTTTGTGATGAAAATGACTAATGCACGAACTGTTACCAAGTGGGGTCATTAAAACGGTTGGGTGAGAAGTGAGGTTCTTTTTTCTTGGTAGCAAATCATCTGATCAATCAATTTATCAGCTATAAACCGTGTGCCATAGGCACACTGGTTCGTGTCGATCACCGGAAAACGGGAAAGTGGAACATACAACCAAGTCTTGAAGGCCAATGCGTATTCAGTTTGTTGGGAAATCGGGTAGCTACGCATTGAAGGCAATAGCTTTGACGCACAAGCGCCACTGACTGCGCGATCGGGCCATTTCTGCCAATGTCACTAACCACTGGCGGTTTGCGTTGCGGGGTACCCATCCAGGGAGGCGGCAGTTGCACACCCGACTAAGTTTGCTGGTTAGTGTTTTCGTACTTTGTTGCCAGGTCATACACTCTTCACCTCTCGGTCATCTCCACACTGCATTGTGCGATGGATATCTGTATCAAACAAATGTAAAAACACGTGTTTATGTTTGATGGGTCAGTGAACCGTTTGTTCACAAGACGCCTTTTCACCCAATTCATTTAGTCGGGTGAACTAGGTGAGGCGAATTAATTGGATTTCGACCTTAATTGATGGAACTGTTTGACTGTGGCTCACTAGTGCCTGTGTTGGGGATGTTGCAATATTTTTTTAAACGAAACGGGACCAATCTGTGCAGAAATGGTCGTACGGTTGTTTCGTTTTTGGATAACTCATCGGCTGTGACGTACAAGCGTTACTGTTGGCACTCACACATCGCATGCATTAGGCACAAGCGATTTAGCAACCAATCACTTGCTACTAAGTGCACTCAACACTCATTTCACCTTGTCCAGCTTTCTCGTGAGCATAACGTTTTTGGGAGTAATACCAAGGCCACATGCAACAGCTAGTGTCCACTTCGATGACCAAATATATGATTTAGTGAGGGTGCTAATTCAGTTAGCCCATTGCATTAATGCATGTTCGTCAATCACTGGGGAAGCGCTACTGAGAGGATCCATCAGCCCAGAGCTGTTCATAGGGTTGTATTGCCCGGCAAAGGGAAAATGCCGAAAAAGCAGAGACAAGACTGTTCAGAGGGTCCATACCACATATATCTAGCTGCCCAACTGCACGCAGCCTACTTAGCCGGACTATGTCCAAAAATCTGACGAAGCATTTCCCGTAGAGCGTTGTGTTCGCGTTACGATTGCATTGATAGCCACTTTCTACAGTAAGTCACCAAATACCTTGCGAAAATAATGAAGGATTATGCAGCCTAATAGATCATCCCCAAAATGACAACACAGACCAGAGGTCGCAGAATATATGGTGATCTCCCCACGGAGACGTGAGGTTTAGCTATAGTTTACAACGGTGGTCCTGCGTTAGCCACAAACAGACGTTACTCTCTTCAAAACGGCCCAAATAACCACTTTCTTTGGTCAGTTGCTATCTCTCTGGAATAAGTCTCACGATTGTTCCAGTTGAAAATCTGAGGGATCAGTGTTGTGGAAGACGACGCCGCATAGCGTGTGACAACCAAACAATATGCGTATAAGATATGATTAAAATGTGTCCTCCCTCCCATACGTGACTCCCGGACTAGATCACATCATTGAAGAAGTGAATTATATTTGTTTCGCTCTCAGAATAACTCATGTGTATCGAGCGCTTATAATCGGAGTGATGGCTAACGTACCTTCCATGTTCACCATATTTGTGGAGTCCATAAGATCTGGGTAAAATCGTAATAATTGATAAACCATGAGTAAAACGTTCGAAGAAGCTGACCAGGTCAAGTTAGATCTATCGTCACGTGAAAACTGTATTGCTACACCCATCCCATTCGGATAGTCTTTTTATTTGGTTCGTTTTGCTTTCAGGAAGCCGGGAAAAGCGACGAAAAACTCCAAGACCTACTGGCTCAACTGACAAAAACGGCAACAAAATCCGGTAGCAACCTTGCACAGACCAGCTTTGTACTCAAGGCGTGTTTACAAGTTGCTTCGACCCTGGCTAAGGCGCCTAAGAACGCTTATGGTGGGATTGTCTTCCTCTTGGGAGGGGAAGCCACGGTTGTTGTTCCTCACAAGATCAACCCGAGCACTTCTGTAGGTGGACGATGCAGCCATTTGGCCTTGTCAGCGGCAATCAGATGGTTTGAATTGATGCAGGGTTCCGAGTTACCGACGTCCGTTGATATAGGACTTCTTGCCGGTGCCTCAGATGGCCTTGACGGGCCTGCTGCCTGTGGCGGTGGGATGTGGGTTAGTGCGTCCGACGCCATTTGTACGGAGAATACATACCACGAAGCAGAGGAAGAACTCCGTCGGTGCAATTCCTACGGTTTCTTCCGCAAAAATCACATTGGGACAATTCTCCCCGCTCGACTGACCAACACTAACGTGATGGATTTGTTGATCGGTGCTTCACTGGTTCAGAAATGCCATTTGCTATGAAAATTATTTGATATAATTTCTTTCCTTTCTGTTTTTATGATTTTGTACATTTGATTCGGTAGAATAACAACGAAAATCAATAAATATCACAAGAATCAGCTCTGAGTGGATTCATCTTCACTTTCTGTAGAGGTCAGTTCACCTTCCTCACATTCATCCATGCGTGGGTCAACCGGGTGCATTTTCACGGAGAAGGAAGTGGAATAACCGGTCGGATTTTCTTCATTGACCAAGCCGTGATTAGGCGCTTCGCTGTTATGCCCGGCCTTGAAATCCATCGCTTGCGGACTACCTTCATCCTCGAAATTTGCGGGGACTCGGGTTGTTGCTTCCACATCTTCGATTTCACTTATTTCCACGCTCACATCACTGAGAGTCACGGAGCTTGCGATGAGTTGCTTTTCTTTGGCTTGCTTTAGTTGTTTCCGTTTCCTGTGCAGATGAAAAGAAAGACAACAAACGAAGATGGGATGAGAGCATATCTAGGATGCATTCACACTGAAGGATCCACGAAATCAGTCTCGAATGACCAAGAATTGTGTAATGTGTAGGAGCCCTGCTTGTGAAAGCTGTCTTGGTTATCCCAAAGACTATTCCTTCCTATAAGGCACGCAGATAACAGAAACAGCAAGGGGAAAAGTAACGGACCACTGTTGGTTGGGGATCGTCCAATACATATTCTGATGACTATGGCTAAAAGGCGAAATAAGTTGGCTCTGAAAGAATGCCCCCCTGTCAGTACCTAACTGTCACGCTATCCGAAGGAAGCATGAGGAATGAGATACTGTCAAGTTGCCCAAGCTTAAACAGGGGTAGTCGAGATACCGAGGTCAGTAAGTTTACGCCTGAATCACTGAGCTATCTCGAGCTCTCAGGAATACCTCAGCAAGACTAGGGAGAGGGCCTAAGTCAGTTACCTAGCCCGAAGTTTCTTATTCGTTTGGATTATTCCCAAAATATGCGATTTCACTGCGTTCTTGTGATAAGTACTGTGATACAAGTGAAATAGGGAAAAGTCTTCGGCATTTAGGTGGGATTACAGACCGGTAAGGGAGGTGACTAAATGACGGTGTATAAAAAACCGGTGAGTACACAACTCATATTTCTGGCATCATCTATCGTCATTAAGTATCACTGGGAACTGTCGTGTGAAAAGTGATTTGGAGGTTCTGGATAACTAGATCAGCTGTAGGCGCCCATTACCAGTGAAACAAAGACTCCGTCCTTCGCCTTGATTACTAGGCTGAGATCGACAATAGCTCCGGGAGAATTTCCTCGAGATAGATCCCCTCTTCGGACTAAGTACCGAAAGATTGTGCAGAACATTAGTTCGAATATAGTAAACTAGCAGTGAAAATAGTGTTTCGGTGTTATCCTCAGTGGCTAGGCACGAATTTATTTGGAGGTTCTGGATAACTAGATCAGCTGTAGGCGCCCATTACCAGTGAAACAAAGACTCCGTCCTTCGCCTTGATTACTAGGCTGAGATCGACAATAGCTCCGGGAGAATTTCCTCGAGATAGATCCCCTCTTCGGACTAAGTACCGAAAGATTGTGCAGAACATTAGTTCGAATATAGTAAACTAGCAGTGAAAATAGTGTTTCGGTGTTATCCTCAGTGGCTAGAGCACGAATTTAGTGAAGGTCTGTGGTTCGACCTCTGCATCTCGACCTCCCCGGTCTAGGCTTGAGCAACCTGACAGTATACCAGCCACCGTGCTTCTTTCTAGTGGCATGGCAGTTAGGCATCGAAAGGGTGCTACGGCTAAGTGATTGTGCATTTGATGAACACGGGGTCTCTGACCAAGGAGCTACTCTTCCTCTGTACAGCCTGATGAAAAACCGACGCAGTTCATTTTGGGACAAAAAATTCTAATCGGAGCTGAACTCAACTACTGTTTTCCATTGAATTTGGCATAAAAAAATAGATTTGGTGAAGAGTTGATAGACGCGGGTGTCGGTGCAGTCCTCTCAGCAGCGTTTACACCATGCACACACATCCGAAATACCAAACGAATTTCAAGGAGAAACAAATCGCCTCTCCTGTCCCAGGAGTTACAAACCAAACCACGCAACATCAACAGTGCTTACCTTTTGATCCGGTCCTTTATCCTCCTACTCAATGCGAACATGGCCTTTTTCTCATCTTCCGTGACTTCATCCGATCTTTTTATGAGGTTCAGGAACACTCCACCTCGGGATCTTCGTTGTGATCCATCCTGAAGGTGTACAAAATCGAAAGTTTTAAAGCTAATTTGCAGACAAATGAAACAATGAAACCCATCAGGTTGTAGCACTGAGTGTGAAGATGGGGTAAGATAGTCCCCGTGCTCTAAGTTATCGTGACCTGGGACAGCGACTTATCCCCTATTAAAAATCGCCATCCGGCGTAGCACGAAATGACGTATTGCAAGAAAGTCCTCTGAAAGGACATCGGTGTAACTGTTTCGGAATAATGATTTCTTCCCTTGAACGACCATGTCGTCTGCCCCATCCACTCGTATCCTCTATACACACACTTTCGATGGAACCACAATGTCTCTCCGACAGAAAGTGATTGAAACGAGCCAAATAGGAAGTATGGAAGATCGGTTGCCTGCGAACGTTCCCAATAGCTCTTATAAAGGCGCATTCGGTTATTTTTCACTTTACCTATGATAAATACTTCAAATATTTAATAATCCTGCTGCATAGGCCGGATTAGTCTGCATATCTGAGTCATTATGGACAATTCGTCTAGGCGAATCCGAATAAGAACGACAAGAGGATTATATGTGATTTGCATGGCAAACCTTGAATCAAGGGGTCCAAACATAGACCACGAGCGAAAACGCATAAACGGGGATCGACTAGAGCCACCGATCTCTCACTGAACGAGTGCCCCGTCAACTGAGCTAGAGACTTAGCAGCCCCCCCCCCCAATTGGTAGATCACACGCGGCCATGCAAAATCTAGAGGTACTGGGGAAGACAGTTTTTCATCAAACTCCCACGAAAACTCGTAAACACGCTTATAAAGTTGCTTCATTCTCCTGAAGCGTGAAAACGTGGAATAAAACTGTGAGGAAGATGAGTTGTAATATAATGTACTCCTCTAAAAAGGAAAACACTCCCTATCTTCGTCTAGAGGAGGCACTTCTGATGGTTCAGGACTTGTTGTGAAGAAACCCCTCTAAAAGAAGCCATTTCGGGATTGGAAGAAGTATTTTCTGGTTCCCGAAGTGACTCTCCAAGGGGAAACACTACATCCAGCATTAGTCGCATATCACGGTAAACTTGATAGTGCCATAAGCACTTTCGAAATGCTCTTACTGACTAGACTGAACTTGGCTCCGCCAATCATTCAATCAAGAACAAAAAATTGAGTAACGCTCACAGAAGCATTCATCAGTTGTGGTTGAAACTGAAAGTGTTACGGTAGTGTATGCCATTAAAATGTAACGCACGAAAAATCGACATTTGTCGGTTCCGTTATGATACAGTGCGGCTACATGATAACTTATCCGAGGTTAGCTCGGTGACACAAACTATGATTGTTCACAATAATCCAGCTGACAGAATCTAACGATAAGTATACCGTTTTACCATGTTCGAATGAAGTATGCCTAAAATATCAGTGTGCGGTAGCACCGAATATTTGGAGCAGTCACTCTGGCCTAAACGAGATATCCCAAACTATATGAACAGCCGAACACAGCTAAAAAGTCAATCCGTAGGTCTCCAAACCGTGCGATACGGCCCGTATTGGTCACTCTTTCCAGAGCGGATTCCTTGGTATCCTCGACGGACGATAAAAACAGTCACAAAGAGTAAAGTTAACGAGGACACCGTCGGATTATAACGTGCTTAATTATACGAGCGCCCTCTTTATTCGACTTGTCAGGTGGACACAGAAGAATCAAACAAGCAAAATCAACAGTTTCAGGCTGGTTTGTACACAACCACACTCCGACCGTTTGCATGGCTGTCGAATTTTAATGAGGTAGGGGACTTCTGGTTTGACCACTTGTCAGCTTTTTCAGACATGTTTGGCTGGTGGTGTAAAGCTTATAGTTTGTTCGACCCGTCGATCCTCAGGGAGAACCTGACGAGGCTCATCTTTTAGACGAATGTTTTCGGTAAGACGTGATGTAGTGCCGGAAATTTTCTCTGGACTCGATAAACGCAGTGCTTTGCCTCAATCCGCACTGCAATTGCGTGACCTGTGCCCGAAAAACGCTTCCATTTAATCAATCTAGGCTGCACTACCGAACAAGCTGAGTAACCTCAAGTCAAGAGAAGTCACCCGATGTCGAAAGATGGTACAGCAACACCATTATTATCAGGGACAGCAACATCAGTAGTTGCACGGATGTCCCACTGCCATACAACCAAAAAGTTTAGTTAATTGTTTTCAAAGGAGTAAAAAATAAAACAGTGTATGAGGGAGGGGACCTGATGTTGACTTGTCGCATGCTTTCTGAGGTGCCTACACATCCAATCGCTAAATCGAACAACCTGGAATCTTGTGAGAAGTTCGTGTGCCATGCAGGTTGCATTACAATTAGGATGATTGACAAATCCGGTGGTTCGAAAGGGTCCGTCGATTAATATTTAACTAACAGCAATAGATGTATACTTCTCTCACTAATCCAAATGATTTTAAAAGGGTTAATTCTAGGGAACTACGAGTACAAGTGCCAAGATCCCATGCGGAAATGCAACTGGGTGGCATTACAAGGTAGCACATCTTAAAATGTTCAAGTGGAAATACTAAGAAAACCAAATTAAAATGTTCAAGTGGAAATACTAAGAAAAACAATATAATCACATCATCCTCATTGACAGCAGTGCTAAATACGGGTGCTTGACTGTCATAAAACGATTAAAAAGAATGCTCTAGTAAAGCATGGGGAACGCAAGGGTGCCTTCCTGAACAGGTACCTACGCATTAGGAACTGGTTTCTCTTAAACTTCAGTCGTCCCATACATGACGTCCCCAGAAAGGACGACTTGGGGAGACGCCCAATTTTTTCAGCGGTGGTGGTGTTTTCTGAGGATGCGCAACTCATAGAGACCTCACCGTACTTTCTGTATCGGGAGTCATATCTCGGTGTCCGGAAGGCAGTGAGTATCTGTTTTACCTGAAGTGAATGCGTGAGGTATACATTCAATAGGCATGACTGCTCAGTGGTGAACCTGCAAAACGTTCATCTGTCCAATAGAAAAAACCAGATCTCGCAAGGAAAAAACTACGAAACAGGATAACTTACTACAAATTAGCACTTTAACTCAATGTAGGCGATGACAAAGTACTCGATAAGTATCGAGTAGCAGTGTGTTGCTTTGATCTATATCCTTAATTTTGACTTAGGCTTCATGATAACTTTGATGTGAATCTAAATGCCTGCGTCCTCAATACTTGGGTAAGCCAATAAAGTTGATTTTGAAATAAAAATGCTACAACTCTGCCACTCGCCGTGCTGTTTGGGGAGTGATCCGCGAACAACAACGACCAAATGTGGACGGTGGTTTCCCACCGTGATCCTCAATGTGCCTAGTTGGAGACACAAGATATGGCTGTCAACCGATGTCAGTGGCGTTCTTGTTGTCAGTTTCTATCCAGATCGCCTGAATGAGTGTCTGCAGGCATAGACGCCTCAGAATGATTGTAATGGGCTAGCACTAAGTACCTTCCCCGTCCACCCTTACTCTTTTCTTTACAATAAGGCTTTCAAATAAATCACGGTTGTACGGCAGTGAAGCATCGAGGTTGAACGCTGATGTCATGCTGTCGATGATGATGGTGATGATTCACACAAGGTGGCCGCTTTGACGGGCGCTCGCCCTTTTAAGAATACTAATGCCGTGCAGTCGCCTGAGCTATCAAAGTTTGAGAAAATCCAACCACACTTCCTCGACTCATAATGCCATTTCGGAACTGATACTTGGTTTCCTGGGTCGTTATTCAACGCCAAAATTTTTGCTGTCCGTCGGTGAAAGCCGAAGCTGATATAAACATAATAACTGACGGTTTTGCAAACCTCCACTTCGGCCAGATGTCTTCATTCGCAAAGGACTGGTTTGAACAAACTCGAAGAGAACTCTGGTGTATCTGGCACTTCAATTGCTCTGTAAGCACATGCATGCAGTGTGGTTGGTCGACAACAACGACTTGAAACGAAATGAAGCGGTTCCACAAGTGTTTGAGGTCCATCAAGAGACTTTCCTCTAGAGTACAGCACTTCTCAGCAAACTGAACTCCTTGATTAACAGGCTAAGTTGCTGATCAAATTGTGGATGAAATAAGATACTGTATTCTTCTGCCTGTTTTCGTTTCGTTACAATGTGTTCAATATCTCTTATTCAGACCCTCTGAGTGCCCCTAAATTTTACCAAGTTTTAATGATAAGCCCAAAACCAGAGGCTCTTTATTTGTGTTCGCGATCAAAATACCGCATGTAAAAAAAGAATGGAGAGGAAACTGAGTATAAACTTACCGCATAATATATTCCACCGGCCTCTTCAACATCTTCTGTCAGAAAATAGAACTCCAAAGACCTCTGGACACCCAGAACATCAACAATTTGACCTGAAAGGAGTCAAACATGGGATTCATATATGGAAACTCAGAGTTACCTATCAGAACGTCATTAGGTTCATTCAACAATTCTACAAGCGCTGCCTTGACTGCATCCGACGGACTATCAAAATTTACGCTCACATGTTTTCTGGAAATTGAGGGATCCCAGCGCCTAGGAGGCAGCCGTCCGGAAAAGCGGTTTGCGGGTTTATCACAAGACAACCTGTGGAAAAGATCGAAAGCGCTGAAATCCATAATACCTAAATTCCCGTTCTATATTATTATCCACTTCATCGGTGTCTGACTGCACCAGATAGCTTTCAACACCTCTTGACGTATCCCGTTTCTATGAAAAATATACCAGGCTAAGTCAGGCGGTAGTTACCTCATGAAAGTTTGCACCTGATAGGGCCTCATCCAACGCGCATTCATTCAGAACGTTCAGCCAAACATGGTTTCTCGGTCGCTTTGAAGTTGCCTGGACCATCGTGACATCGCTGTTTGTGGCTGCTCTTTTCTGAGCGTGCGGAGGTTTCCTCTTCCAGAATATATCTTCCTCTCCGCCGTCTGAACCTTCATCTGAAGAATTGGGTAACGCCTGAGTGCGATACGACATGATGTTTGGTGCTAAAAGCGGGGATAGAACATGATGAGGAAGGGATCTCATCAGATTCCCAACGCCAAACGGTGAACACTGAGTGATAAGACATGCAGGTTGTCGACGGTCCTAGAGCTAGATCATAACAAATACCGGAGTGTCCACAAGCTAAAATATCCTGATAAGTTTTTTCAGAAAATGCAAGCAAGAGTACTACTGACCACCAACCAAGCGCAGGACGCGTCATGTTAGCTGGAGGGCGGATCGAACCAACAATAGTCATACTTTTCACCGACATGCCTATCTGACGTCGGTTGTTCGCATTCTGGGTTGCTTCATGCCGAACTTGATACCAGAATGAAAAAATCTCAATTAACAAATTTCGCCCTGTAAATGAGGGTAATCCATGCTGACAAACAGAGAGGCACAGGACAACTGTTTCATCCCTGACGAGAATCTTCAGATATGTGCATCTCATGAATCTCTAGAGATTCCAACCCGCAATTCCCCGCCAAGCGGTTGAAGCTTATACTGGTCAGATAGGAGTTGCCCATAAGTAGGGATTAATCTACACTGACAGGACACAACACCATCCACCCTTCAACCACGCAATTATATGCCATGCTTACGTGTTGAACGGCTTCTCAGATGGAGGGTACACGCAACCTGAGATGTTATCTATCCTGAGCAGATTGATTGTGGTTTGAGGAGCGTGTCGATGGCCAGTTGGAGCTGATAAGACAGGACAGTGCCGAAACCGATCAAAATTTGCTGTTACTTCCACAGGAGTGCTTGTTTATGTCCATAGGTTGCCACGGTCATCAAGGTAAGTCACAAAGCTCGCTTTCTCAGACCCCAACACTCAGTTGAACCGATCAGTCGGTCATTCCGGGAGAAAATTAGTACGGGGCCACTGCATTCGGCGACACTGTACTTGTTGCAACACAAGACCTTGATTGGTGGTCCGACGGCTCATTGCAGCAGTCAAACAAATCCCCTGGTGCTAAGTTTCCAGCTATGCCCAGTGCGATGTCATGAATATGTTCTCATTACGGTCCGCTGTTCGTCCACTGGCTCTCGCATTGTTAGCTTCAAAAGCTGCTGAGACATCGCCTGAAACTTCCTCATACTTGCTGATATTCAGCTTCAATCCTGCAACGGATTAATTGTACCATGGTGCGCACTTTTGCTCGTACCAAAGAACGGTCCATATTTCGGCCAACGCCACGCGTGACTTTTTCGAAAAGAATGCATTGAGGTGTAATTGTTGACCAGCTATAATCAATAAAATATCCGTACCTACTTCACGTGTCTTGCCACGATTGAACCGCATGTTGACAATGGACAACTGCAGAGCTGTACACACACAAAACAGACTGGCTATAGTCGTTCAAGTCGATCCAAGTTTCTGAAACTTGACCAACCCGATAACTGATGTCTCCAATCAAGAAGCGGTGACCGCTGACGACCATTGACTGAGCGACAACAACGGCTGTGAAGCCCGTTTCCTTCCTTTTTAAAATGAGATATTTTAACTGCACGGGCGCTGGTAGATGTTGTTTCGAGATGAATCCGAACTACCATCCTTCTTGGGTTGATGTAGGTGTGTTCACCAATGATCGCCGTGGGAAACTCCGTATTCCTCTAGATCCAACCTGATGCAGTCAACTTTTCGTAGCAGTCGAACTTCAACGCTAGAAGTTGCATCGAGGAGTCCTGTAGCCAAAGGTCGTGCGGTTCGATGTGACGGAAGAGAGAGCAGCAAAGTACTTCCTGGGAGTGGCCAGCATTATTATGTTTAATGGGACTATGATGCCCCTATCCCCTAGGAAAGGCGGGTTAGAAAAGATCGACCCTATACATCACACACTCCAATCGATCGGCAGTTGACCCTGGACGACAGCGAACTATATTGAGAAATCAATAAGGCAGTCTGCTTGACATAGGCCAGCACTAGGTCCCCTCCCTCACCCACTCTTTTACTCTTCTCTTCACTTTAGGGCTTTTAATACAGTTATATATATATATATAACTAAACGAAATTTATGGTTGTACGGCAGTGAAGCATCAGTGCCAACACTGATGTTGCTGTCATTGATGATGATGATGATGACTGTAAGATGGGTTGGGGGATGAGGGGGAAAGTAGGTGAGCTAAGAGCTGCAAGGGAAAATGATACTCCCTGGTTGCCCAGGCCGGAGAAGGCTTAGTTGAGGTACCCCAACTTGAGCCTTTGACTATAAAGTCTGACCCACAAGGCAGTGGGAGAATGTAGGGTTTTGTTCGGGGGCCCTGCCCCTAGCCTCAGACTCAAACGTCGGAACCGCCAGACAGCGGTTGTTAGGGTTTTCTTGAGGAATCTTTCCCAGAGCCAATGACTCAATAGACTGACCTACTTGGCTGTAGGAGGGCTGGCCTAGCCCGAGGGCGCAGGGAGTGGGATATTACTGTCTCACTCCTGATGCGGCTGCCCAAAGCAAGTGCCTTATAAGCAGCACCAGACAATTTAGTGTTAAAAGTATTCCGACTGTATTGAATAGTGCGCCGGTGAACACGGTCAACCATAAGGCGACCGGATTGTGCAGTTTATGGGGCCGACCTTTTCTAACCTTCCTCGGAGAAGGTAGTATCGCGGCCTCCGTAAATATGGACATGTTGGTCGCCTGGAAGGGACGACTTACTGCCTTCACACTCCTATCGCAGAGTACGGTACGACTATACCTCCATACCACCTCGTGATACGCTTACTCATAGTACGAGGATTCCCCGTTCTTCATCGGACCGCTCCCCGTTGGTCTTTCTGACATGGCTGAACCTTTGCAAACGGAGATCCTGCCAGATCACTGCAGTACAGAAGACCGACCACCAAGACAGGTTGACAGCTTTAGGTCGGGGTATCTTCGGCGAACCAGGCTGTAGTGGCTGGACCCGGTTCATAGCTGAATAATTGAACTAAACTGTTCCCTTAGACTGTCATTTGAGACATCTATCCAGAAAAAGCATCCAGACTCAGATCCCCGAGTTCTGTGTACTTTCAATCCTGTCTCGCGAGATACCGTAGTGTCGAAACGATGCCAGTTGAGTGTCGTAGCGACAGGTACTGTCCGCGGCTTAGATGTGATCCTGGCTCTACATATGTGCATACAGGCCTCAGAGCTAGCACGTTGCTCACTCACACACGGTAGACGCAGCCCCAGATACAACAACCTCTGCACACGCTCACCAGCTTAACGCACCACACCACTAGCACCGGCCGGTTCACGTAGGCCATGGTACACCGGGGACGGTGTTCTTCAAAAAGGAGGCCAGTGTAGTATACGTTGTCTGTTAGTTTGATTGATTCATATGTAAGTATTGGTGATGCACAACCATGCTTACTGGGCTCTGGCTCATGAGCTTTGTTTCTGTTTTCCATTCACAGAAATTGTCGTGAACACCTGCCTTCGGAGAATCACTGTCCCCTGGGGCTTCCATAGCGTGCATATTACATATCCCACCTCGAAGCGCGCGGTTCAAGTTGCGTGCTCGTGGTGTTGGTTCGCATTTTGATTTCGGATATAGCTCACTTTGATAGTCAGTTTGGGCTGCGTAGATATGGATACCATCTGTGATGTGTCATCCTTGTGCTCAAATTGTGATCTACCCGTTTCGGACTCCGACAAAGCTTTGAAATGTGATATTTGTGCAACTTGGGAGCACATAGAGTGTTCCCACATTCACTCATCCATCTATGCTGCTCTCTTGGCTCATCCCAGCGATAACTTATCATTTACGTGTACTAGATGCAAATCTATCTCCACATCACCTTTAAGGAAGAAACAGAAATCGAAGAAATCGAAGCGATATGCACCAGCGCCATCTAGCGACCTGCAAGACAGTCTTGTTCGGAACGTTCCAGATGTCAACTCTGTGGAACCTTCAGTAACTCTTAATGCCCCCATGAGGTCATCCGATTGTACTGATGAACAGAATACGCAATCACCTTGGTTATCAACGAAACGGAGACATCGTATGAAAACCCGGCCGCCAGCTCATGACCATGAGGTCGTTGAAAGTTTACCTGTCAGCTCCGCAAGCGCGATCCAACCAACTGTTTCAGGAAACCGAGAAACACTCAAGTTTCCACGCGATCATTGTTTGATGCTGTTTGGATCGAAAGAATCTGGTGAAGAAGGCGCACAGGCTAGATACAACCATGATCTGAATCTGCTCCAGGGACTTGTTGATAAACTAGCCGATGCTGATGAACCAGGAATTCGAGTTCGACGAATTTTACGATTAGGAAAACGAGTTGCGGGCATCCACCGACCGCTAAAAATTGTATTCGAAAATGCAGACGCTCCCAAGCACTTACTTTCTCGCGCATGGAGACTTAAAGGTATGGATATTTACATCAGACCAGATATGGATCCATCTCAGCGAGCTCAGCTCAAAGCCGCTGTCGTGGAACTTCGAAGGCGCACTCTTGAAGGTGAAAATGATCTACGTATCGTAAATTTTCGAATAGTCAAATGGCGTGCATTCATAAACCGCCCGGTCACCTTAACAGCGCGCAGCCAGAGTCATTCGCTGGCTTGCGTGTAGCTTTTATGAACGTACGCAGCCTTTTATCGAAACAAGATGATCTGCGGCAGTGGGTTTCTGATGTAAATCCTGACATTCTTGGTGTTGCAGAAACCTGGTTGGATTTGACTGTCCTCGATCAAGAGATAAAACTCCCTGGCTATGAGCATTTTCGTTGCGATCGTCAGCAGCGGCTTCATGGTGGGGTGCTCCTCTATGTGAAGTCGGACATACGTTGCCGGTTACAAAACACTTATTTGAGTAATGATTGTTACTGTGAACAAATTTGGTGCGAAATCATCACGACCAAAGGCAATTTTCACGTGGGAGTGCTTTACAGAAGTCCAGCTAATATCTCTTCCGACTGGATTACACGAGCTAAGAATAATCTATGCGCCCGAAACGTGCTACTTATGGGTGACTTCAATTTTCCCCATGTAAATTGGTCCAGCTATACGGCCCTCCCTGGTTGTACCGACTTGGAAACCACATTTCTCAATACGGTGCTAGAAATGGGATTGATACAGCATGTGCATCAACCGACGCGGTCTCTGCCTTATCAGATTCCTTCCTGCCTAGATTTACTATTTACTCAAGCCGAGCAAAGATTGGATTATTTATCAGTTTCTGAACCACTGGGCACTAGTGATCATATGACATTGTTTGCATATCTTAGGCTTCCACATCATCGCACTCCACCGCGATTACCCCAGAGAAATGTTTGGAAAACAGACTTTGATGCTTTATTAATTGCGGCAAATTCGATGGATTGGACACTACCAACAGAAGGATCCGTTGATACATGTTGGCTTTCTCTTAAAGACAAAATATCATGGCTATGCGAACTATATACGCCTGTTCGACATTGCAAATCAAATCGATGTCGCCCACCCTGGTTCGATCGCGAGCTTGTAACGTTGACCAAACGCCGCCGAAAACTGTGGAACCGTTATAGACAGTCTCGTGATCCCGTGGATTATGCAACTTATAAGCAGCAGCGAAATTCATGCAATTTTACGAAATTGAGAAAACGCCAAGCTTATGAAAACTCTCTCGCCGAATCGGCCAAAACAACGCCCAAAAGGATTTTTGCTTATGTCAACAGAAATCTCAAATCCTCTGATGAGCTACCGTACATACAAGATCAAGATGGCAATACCATCACCTCAGACTCCGCGAGGGCCACTGAGTTTGCCTGCCACTTTTCTTCTGTATATGCCACAAACCCCTCAAGAGACAGTCTTACTGGTTCCTGCGCGGTTAGATTGGATTCGTTGGTGTGTTGCACCGAAAAGGTGTGTTCTCTGCTTCTGTCGCTCAATACGGCAAAGTCCGCCGGTCCTGATGACCTCCATCCCGTAATTTTGAAGACATTAGCACCAGTCATTGCACCTGCAGTCACGACTCTATACAATAAATCCCTTGCAGAAGGCGTGTTGCCTCAGGAATGGAAAGATTCAGTTGTTCGGCCGTTCCCCAAAGGCGGAGATCTTTCTCGAGTCACAAATTACCGTCCAATCTGCCTTACTCCCATACTCGCTAAGGTTCTGGAAAAGATCGTGAAGCAGGCTCTGTTGCATATGCTGGATGAATTTCAAATTCTTACGCCGGCACAACACGGTTTTCTTCGCGGCCGTTCTTGTGTGACCAACATGCTCACTGCTCGTCATCACTGGTTAGCCGCTGTTGACGCTGGGCATGCTGTTGATGTTATATTCGTGGACTTTAGTAAGGCGTTCGATAGGGTAGACCACACTGAACTGATAAAAAAACTGCAGGGCTACGGCATAGGAGGGGATTTACTTCGTTGGCTCAAATCGTTCCTGCATGACCGACGCTGGAAGGTGAGAGTAAACGACCACTGTACAGACTGGTATACGTCACCTAGTGGCGTACCTCAGGGAACGGTTTTGGGTCCAGTTCTGTTTCTACTACATGTGAATGATCTACCAGGGGTCCTACAGTCGGCAAGTCTGTTATTCGCTGATGATCTTAAGATATGGAAACCTATTGAGTGTGACGAAGACCGAGTGGCTCTTCAGCATGACTTAGAACGTCTGGTGGCGTGGTCCTCTGAAAGGAGGCTTCCGATCAACCCGGCCAAATCAGAATATATATGCCTGGGAAAGCCAACTTCAGATCGTGTATATCATCTAAATGGCCAAAAATTGAAATCGGTCTCATCAATCCGAGACTTGGGCGTTCAAATCCGTTATGATTTAAAGTCGAAGGACCACACGAGCGCTGTGTATAAGAAGTCTCTTCGCATTTTGTGGGCATTGAAGCGAAGTTTTTCGATGTGGACGGAAGAGTTAGTTTTAAAACTGTATCCCACCATGATCCGGCCTATATTGGAATACGGTGCACCAGCTTTCTCCCCACTTACGAAAGCCGAAGCCCGAAAGCTCGAACGTGTCCAACACCTCGTTACAAAGATGGTTCCCAGTCTGCGGAGTCTTTCTTATTCTGAGAGATGCAGCAAACTGAAATTGTTCACACTTGAATACAGACGTCTCCGGATTGATCTCATCTATGTTTTCCGTGTTTTGTGCCTAAACCATTTTCCGCAGTTGATGTTCTTGTTTGACATTCCAACAACCAACATCACCCGAGGACATCGATTTAAACTTACTGTCACACGCATGGACAATGTGCCTCATGGGTACAGTTTCTCTCGCCGCGTTGTGTCATTTTGGAATCGTTTACCGGCAAATGTCGTTCAGTCAGAAACAGTTCAAATTTTCAAACGTAATTTAGATGAACATTTATCTGATCTATGCTTCTGTGAGGATATCTCCTCCGCTCTGGTCCCGAAAGTCAGCTACTCCACTAGCGGACCAAGGGCGTATATGGAATGATATTCGCATTTTCTCTCTCGATGGAGTGTACACAGAATTTTTTCTTTTGCTCCAAATATATGATTCTGATTCTGATTCTGATTCTGATATAGCCCCGATTCGGTGGGAGGGACCTGTTGAGCAGCGACCACTATTTTTAACCACTAGGAGGTCGCGTACATTGGCAGTTTTTAGGATATTTTCTACTAGCAGAGCATTTCAATACACATGCAAGACACCTTGGTTTACAGGAGGCACGCCTTGGGGGTATTTGGTTTGGACGCAAAACGCAAGGCCATTTATGAATCCTTCCAGAGCTATTAAAAAAACATCATGTTTCTGAAAATATGCACAGAAGGTTAGGACAATGAAGCTATGGGGCGAATTCCTGGGAGTGAGCCTTCACCAGGGGACCGCCATTCCAGAAGCTTGGTCATGCCTCAGCATGCCACTGAGGGGGATCGTCCTACTCTCAGACTCTAGGGCTTCCGCGACCTTCATATTAAACCAATCAGATATTTAGAGTTCAAAGGTAGAGTATCGCCTATTTTCCTGGCCGACTGTTTCTCCCATAATACTATCGAGATCACGGATGGTACTGCTACACTCAGTGAGATACTTGCAACCATCTAGGGGTACTATACAGGAAGCTCTGGATTTAGATTCAGTGAGCACAGATAGGTCCCATCAGGGAAAAACGAAACCGATGGTTCTGAGTCTGACCCTTAATTCATAAAATCCACAAAACAGCACTGCGGTCTTCTGTTTGTTGCTGTTGATGGCGGACTCATCCAGGCTGCTTCACTCATCTGGCAACTCCACAAACAACAGATGGCATAAAGCGTACCTTCCTTCTGTCTAAAAAGTTCTTTAAAATGGCATAGGACAGCCTGAGGATACTCTGCGATACCCGCGGCTTACATCGACATGCAAAACTGTAGCCGCCCCCGTCATATTGAGGTTGTACCGCACCAAAGCTCACCTCGTCAACCAAACAAAACACACACTCACCTACCGCCCCCAGGAGTGGGTACACACAAAAAATGAATGATGTATACGCTATGAAATTCCTAAACCCCCACTACCAGCATATAGGGCTAGCGCCCTAAGAGCTTTCTCTCCATGCACCGCCCGTTGACTGAAGTTGAAGGTGGTGCTTCTGGGGGTGTGGATTATTACTTTGCATTCACTTTCCCTCCTAGATCATGGTAGTGTCCCTCTCACGTAATCACCCCCAGAAAATCTAGTCAATCTTCCCGGAAGTTCTATCCCCATCAGTCCTTACGTTTGATTTCCCTCACTTCGTTACATCTCTGTGTACCTACGGTGATTTTTCTGTCTTCAGCACCATAAGGGCCTATCTTGGCAGGCTTAGTCAGTCATTGATAGTCAGGCTACTAAATGCACATCCACATCCATCCACCCTATATGCGATAAACGCTCAGTTTTTTCGCTATTTTCGGACTAAATCCTCCCTGATTCTTCCTAAAATTCATCAGGCCTTACTGATCTCATCCCGTTCCCTGTTCTTTTAAAGCTTCGCCCTTCAGCTAAATCTAATTTGGACGCGCTGTTTGGCTGTTATCAACTACATCTGATCTGTGTTTTGCACCCGAATGCATCCCTTTCCGAACCAGAAAACTACCTGCGGTCTTACACTGGATTTGTTTTGCATCCGCGGATCCTCGAGGCTGCCCAAGGTAAAACTCGCCACCCGGAGAATTGCTCATCCAGCCTAATCACCTCAAACATGACGCTCGTCACGGGGTTGTCCAGAAACCGGAGTATTCCAATGCAGTAATTGCATACCCAGTTAGATAGCGTACCCATAACTGTTCGCTTTCTACTTTTGAAGATGCCCTCCTGTGCCCTCACATGCAACTGGGAATAAACTCCTCAACTGGCCCTAGTCGCCCCGCGACGCATCCACTCTAAACTGCTGAAACTTCCTCTCGAACGTTAGCGTCTCGCTGACCTTCATTCTGTGCTTTTCACGAAATCAGTCATTTATTTTGCAGTTCGCATTCCGTCTTACGCGTTAGCACCAAACTCCCTCCCTCAACAAACTTTGCGCCACATCCCACTCCAGCAGCGACACCAATGAGTCTCTACGTTTTCAATATGCACCATGACTATGGGATTCTCGCTACGGTTTATCCCTAATACAGATTTCTCTACTTCATCATTCCCACCCACGTTTTTTGCGACCTTGTATATAAGCACAAAGTCCAGAACGAAAAGTTCTCATCGCTGGATTTAGACTTTTGTTCAAATAACTGACTATATTATGCAATCTAACTACCGTACCAGAGTAATTGTTCTTTTTCCTTGTTTTTCGCGATTTAAAGTTTTTCATAATGCGCCAGTCAGGATGCCTGTTTTGCCCTCCATTGTTCTGTTTCTGCTCGCCACATTCAAATCTTAATGGTCTCATCTTGTTCCAGTTTTGTATGTTGCCTCACAAAAGTAAGATAATCTCCTGCTAATTGGGTTTTCTCCCCCCACTCCGGTTTAGACGTGACCAAGTCTATACCAGATATTGCCGACTGCTTAAGACAGTGCCCTTTTTCGCGCAATTCACAGCGCCCGCAAATCCACCTAGGCATGCTTCATTCTGACCACAAACGTGTGATTATGCCTGAAGGATATGCCAGCCGGGAATAAACGCCATTATCATTAGCACTACCAATACTATCACTGGACGAACTAGCGTGTTTATGGGCAGAAAAGGCAGGCAGTGCAGTAGAGCCCTTTGAAGTTCAGGGGCTAATCATCCGATTGAAACGGCCTTGCGGGCGCATATGATAGGCTCGGTCTGGAAATAGTATGGATTCGGTGAACCGGGACGAAGCCATTAGAATGGATATGGCAGTCGCTGGTACGTCATCGCGACGTCGTACTTGGGTTCGTGGACTGCCCCCTATATGAACGTCTTTGGTGTATCAGTTGAGGTTGTCACGGTAGTTGGAAGGGACAATGGAATCGTGACAAATTAAGGCCAGCATAGATTAAGGGTATTCTTGGTCCATCAGAGGCACGCGGTGGTTCAGTACAGCAGTTCAAACAGGGTGATAGGGCAGCCATGTCTACATCGGGGACACAAAATGAGGAAAAGTGTCAAAATGTCTGCTATAGGTCTGTACGGTATGAATAAAGACGCGGCCCAAAATATCAGGCAGCCAAATGTGATCAAAATTTTTAACTACCACAGTGAGGTGTCACTGACTGAGTTCAAACATGGCAATCGATATTCAGGTGTGGATAATGGGCGTGCAGTCGATGCCAACGGTTGCTGGCAATTTTGATTATAAGGGATGCGCAATGTCTCCAGTGAGCGTAGCTAATGTTGCTCGGAGCGTGAAGGGACAGAGGATCGTGGAAAGTCCTGAGAATTAATAATAATAACATTTTATTCACAACTATTGGTTAGCATACCGTCAGGTATGATCATGGTATTACAGTCAGAATGAGAGCATAACTCATGGAGGTTGTGATTAATGGGAATTTCCTGGAAAAGAGACGGTGACGTAAACAGTGGTCATTAACGAATTATACTTCATCACATCTGAGGTGGCATAGTTGGGGATCCAAAATTACAAGCGCTCTTTTTCTCCTATGGAGAACATCAGGTGACAAGATCCGATTGTTATGATTTAAAGGTGGTGCCCAAAAACAATACGAGTGAGGCATAACAAAAAGCTTCCTGCCGGAAACGTGACAAAAGACAAAAAGACTTTCAAACTCCAGGTAGTGTGGGGCCAGAATAACGGATCTGTAGGGGCGGCGGAACCGCAACGATATGGCCGGTCAATTTGAACTAAAGCACAAAACCGTCATTAGGGCTTCATGACCTTGGGCTGCTGGGCGTATGGCCACGGAAAGCGTAAGTGCGGATGGTGAGGTGGTGTAATATGGAGCATGGACAAATGGTAATAGGAAACTGAGAATCACAGTGTCCAGTGAAACTTGAGCGACTCACTGGTGATGCTGCTAGAGCAGGGTCGAGTGCAATAGTTACTTGGGAGAACGAGTTCACGCAAACTGTATGAAAATTGAGGAGTACGAAAAAGAGTCGCCGAGATCTTCACATCCGACAGAAGGCTCGGCAGATTCCTTGACTGAGAGGTTCAACTGATTGTATTTGCCGGTGAGGGAACGTGTGGGCCAGAGGACGCGGTCAAACTGGGAGGTGAAAATTGCGGGTATGATATCAAACTGTGTATCACAGTGCCGTACCGTCAATGCACTGAGATACTTCGACTTCTAGAGAGCCCTGTGACGGACGTCGTGATGGAGGTGGTAAGGCTAAGATGCGCAGTCCTATAATCAGCGGGATGCTGTGCGATTGCCGGGGGTTCTCAGGGTGAGCAAAACCAATGTAATATCGCGCGTAGTATTTGCTGTTGTTGCTTTTTCAGGTCGGGGCTCCCTTTGTTCGTAATGCACAGATCAGGTGGAGCGGACGACGGCCAAACGGGCCGTCCATAGCGCGTATTATCACGGGTCGAAGCTTGGGAAGAAGAGGGGATGAGATGAGATCAATAAGGTCTGGAAAGTTATAGGAGTCATCAGACAGGATAAAGTTCCTTAATAGAGGAGAAATGAACGTCTACCACATGGCGGTGACATTAGGTAGATAAAAAAACAGGATAAGGATGGATTTGCACTCAGTAGGGTAGTCACCAAAGTCAAGCTAAATTGCCAGTACCCCTAGCAGCACAACTCGGTTATTAGTCAGTTATATGGCGGTTAGAGTCGGTTATTTGACGGTTATTTAACCGTGTAGCTATCATCCAATCAACATGAAGTGTTGTCGCCACACTTATTCCCATAGGTTTTTCTTATCACACAAAGTGTTGACACAAAACAAAAGTGCATTATTCCAACAGGTCTCAAGAAACCCGTTCTGACGCTTTTTTGTTTATCTGCATCAGTGTTTTAGTAAATGGCCGTAGCCACCAAGCCCATTCCCAAGTCGTCGCTGACCCACGCGCCTGATGTCTCCACGTGTTTGTGAATTTCTATCTGGAGGAATGGTAAGTCATGACTGCTCATACATGTATGACAACTGTAGCCCTCCAAACGTGGTTTTCTCATTTCAAGGTGGACTGTTAACCGCAAACTAAAGCGTGCTAGAGAGTTAGCCTTGGAACAAACACCCAATTCGATGAACGCACGAGACTTTCACCGTGCAGATCAGGAGATCGATTCACTAGTGCACAGTAAAAATGCCATTAGATGACTAATGTTCCAATTAGATGAACAACAAAATGAGGCGGATAATAAAGAGGAGAATATGTTCCTAGTTCCGCCTAGTTTGGCGGACATTTTCCGAGACTGGATGATTTTGACTAATATCCCCTTCAGTACCGTGAATCGCCTGCTTGTGTCATTGCAGCATAAGCTTCCTGAACTGCCTCGAGACGCGCGGACACTGATGAGAACACTCGGGTCATGTCCAACTAGAGAAGTCCCCCCAGGAGAATACATCCACTTGGGCATTGCGAACGGGCTTCGCCGGGTTGTGCCGATGTACTTGCCACCCCAACCTCATATTATCCATTTACATATGAATGTAGATGGGATGAAGCTGCACAATAACGGTACAACCGTAATCTGGCCTATACTAGCACGTATTGTGCGGCCCTTCACTACCCGGTATTCCTTGTTGGGCTTTATGGAGGAGTTCGTAAACCCGAGGACGTTTGTACATACCTGCATGACGTAGTGCAGGAACTGGAAGATCTCCTGCGTCTGGGAGTTGTCGTTAATGACCTGCATCATCAGGTCGTGTTGGATGCAATTATTTGTGACAAACCGGCACGCTCCTTCGTCACACGAATGAGAGCACACAATTCCTACTATGGTTGTGATAAGTGCTGCATAAAGGGACAATACTTCCAAACGAAGATAACGTTTCCATATGGGCAGCATGTTCTGCGAACTGACAACAGTATACGTCGGGATACTCGAAACAGTCCGTCTCCATTCTTTACGTTACCCATTGATTTCGTTCACTGCTTTCCCATAGATTATATGCACGCCGTATGTCTCGGTGTTGTCCGTAGATTAGTTTCCATTTTCGTCAACGGTGATCGACCCGTACGCATCGGGCCTGCTGGCTTGAACAGGGTAGATCGCATGATTCGGAATATACGTGCCCATATGCCCGTGGAATTCCCGCGTAAGTGCCGGGAAATTACACTGTACAAACAGTGGAAAGCGACTGAGTTTCGTCAGCTGCTGTTTTACATTGGTCCCATTGTGTTTAAGGACATTCTTCCCCATGAACGTTATCGAAATTTCATAGATCTATTTATATCCGTGTATTTTCTTTCTCATCGTCGCTTTTCTGTTTCCCGCCCTGATTATGCACGACAATTATTGCTAGTATTTGTTAACAAGTTCCAAAAACTGTATGGCTTGCAGGAGATGGTGTACAATGTCCATTGTCTGCTGCATTTACCGGATGACGTCTCGTCTCACGGGCCTCTGGACAATTTTTCAGCATTCCCTTTTGAGTCTTACAAGTTCACACTTGAGCGCCTTGTACAAAGTCCCACGTATCCTGTTAGGCAGATTTATAAACGCCTGCAGGAGTCAGCATCGTGTCTCACAAACACCCCAGATTACCACGCCGATTGCGATGCGGGCTTACCTTTGAAACAAGTATCACTGAACAAAAAGCATTTCTTTAGTCTCGGTAAAGTTTCCTTATCTGCCAGTCCATCGGATAACGTTGTTTTGGTAGATGGTTATCCGTGCATTGTGACAGGGGTGGAGCATCCCAACACGGCCGACTGCATACTTAAGTATGTTTCATTTCTTTCTCCCGTTTTACCACTTTTCCCATTAATTCTCTTTTGCTAAATATTTTTGTGGTGAACAAATTGTCCACAGTTGTAAATAGCTGTCCCCTCTCTTTTGTGCAGTGCAAGTGCGCCATGCTTCCATTCAATGACTTATTTGTAGTTTTCCCATTATCGCACTCTATACCGTAATAATTTTATAAATTGATATGCCCGTATCAGGCTTACAGTCTTGTGAAGTTCCATGAACAAGGCCTATGGCAGTGTGCAGTCCTCAGTTCTTCATGGATTGAGGGTAACTGTGCTGCATGGCCAAAAGTTCACTCGAAGGACTGTTATAAGGCCGTTCGCCTTCATATACAGCCGCCACCTGGATCATTGAAGCTGAATTGCGAAGTCATTCGGACTTATGGTAGGTGTCATGTAGACCGCATTAACTTTTCAGACGATTTCAAAAAGGCCCGCGAACATGAGAGAGATCTCCAGTACACGTCGGACCCGGAGACTTCGGATGTAACCATTGAGATGGGTCGTAACCATCCTCGTCGAAAGTAAGACTACCGTGCGTGCTGTCAAGATTTCTTTTCGGAATACCAGAGAACGAAGCCCCTCCCTCTCCATCAGTCCATCACCGAAAAAACCAAGGTTGATGGTGCCACAATCCCCGTCTTACCCCAGCTTCTCGCAGGCGACACCCCGTGCCTTGTTCCACTCAACTCCAGAGTGCATACCCCAGCATCCCGCACCCGTCCCGTCCACATCCAGCCAGCCCGTATATACGATACCGCAGACGGTGCACCGCCTGCCACAGTACACTTTGAACACCGCAACGGAGATCCCTATGTTTCCAGTTTTATCCCCACCACCTGCCCCTTTATTCCAAACCCCAGGAATCGCAGCACTGCTTCAGCAGAACAAATTGCTGCATCGTAAAATGGACGCAATGGCGGAAGATCATCGATGCCTGAAGATCCGCATTGACAACTCTGTTACAAGCCCACAGTTCTTCTGAAACTACCGGCTTTCCTTTTCCCCTCCGGAGCAAACGTTCGTGGATCAACTGGAAAGTGAGCTTGCAGAGGGACTACGCCAGATTGAACTGGTAATTCAGTGTTGTTGATCTCATTTTTTGGCCACAGATGAAATACTTCTAATCTTTTAGTGCAGCTTCCATGGCGGACCTAGTGCGTCTGTGTCTCCGACAGGCGTTGGCTGACGAATTCGCCGTCAGTGTCGCCTACGCCTGGTCTGTTGACAATCTTCCCTTCCGCCACACAAGACTCTGCTCCCTAATCGAAGGTAGGTGATCAAAGATGGCTTGTTCACTGTCGTTTCAGAAACATTTCTCGGTAACCCAGTTTCCAAAGACTGTTGCCGACAGGAGTTAGATAAAGAAATCCAAAAGTGGTTCGGTAACGCACGTCACCGACGGGCCCAGAGAACGCGCATGGATCAGTTGGCAGTAAGTTTCCACTTTGCACTGGAACAAGTTTATCAGTAGTAACCGATACATCGAATGCTTATGCATATGTTTTGTCAGCTTCAGACGTCCGCATTGAACTGAAAAGCTGGGATCATCGAATTGGACGTGCCTCCGAACTGACTCGGTTTGGTTGTGAAACAGTCATTTTCGTATATCAAATATATTTTTATCCTTGTTTTGCGTTCTCTAAGATCCCGTTACTAGGTTTATTTTCTGCAATGGATACGACGATATGCACGCGTGTGGTTACCAGTGTAGGTCAGTCACGTTGCGTTTGTTAACCGCAAACCGTTTTGCGCGATTACTTAACCGTTGAACTCGATTAATAAGTGGTCAAGAAGCCATCAGATAGTCCCTCTAGGAAGGAATACGCTACGGCACCGTTATTTAGCTTCTCCGTGGCCCTACAATGCGGTTAATGCGTGGCTACGTATACTATGTTAAGCCGTTATGACGACGTAGGATAGGTTCAGTAACAGCGACTAACGGTAGTATGGTGGTGATTTCACTAACGAGGGTCATTTAATCGTCCAATCACCAGTAAACCCGGTTATTTAACCGTTAAACGACAGAAAAACATGGTTTTTTGACGGTTATTTAACCAAGCAATAGCCGGCAAACACGGTTATTTGACGGTTATTTAACCGAGCAATAACCAGCAGACAATTATTTGACGGTTATTTAACCGAGCAATAACCGACAAGTACGGTTATTTGACAGTTATTTAACCGAGTAATAACCGGAAAACACAGTTATTTAACCGAACAATAACCTGAAAACGCGGTTAATTGACGGTTATTTAACCGAGCTATAACTGGAAACCAGTTGTTTGACGGTTATTTAACCGAGCAATAACCGACCAGCACGGTTATTTGACAGTTATTTAACCGAGCAATAACCGGAAAACTCGGTTATTTGACGGTTATCTTTGTGCAAATAACCATCTGTTAACCATAAAAGTCGGTTATTAAACGGTTATATAACCGTCGTATAGCCAGAAAACTCGGTTATTTTGGACTGCGTGTGCTGCTAGGGATGACCATACTGCCTGAAACTGGACAGTTCACTGTATGTAGGCTAAGAGGCGGCATTGTGACTAGCAGGGGTGTAAGTTTTGAGATGGTGGACTAGATTTTCCGGAGGTTATTAGTGAGTTGAACGAGGGAAGGTGTATGTAAGGGAGATGGTCATTAGTCCCCGGAGCACTAATATCACCTTTAATCAATTAGTGGTGCATGACGAAGAAGACTTCCAATCCCAGCCTCGCAGGATGATAGTGGAGAGTCGGGAATCTCACTGTGCGTTTGTGTGTTGTATGTGTCCACTCCTGGGAGCAGCAAGTTGGTGCCTTTTTGCTTGGTTGACGATGTGGGTTTTGGTGCGGTGTAGCCTCGATATTGACGACGGCAACTACAGCTGTGCACATCGACGTAGGCCATGGGTATTGTAGAGTTTCTTCCGGCTATCCCAGGCATACTATTTTTAAAAAAATACTATTGGACAAGCGGAAAGCCAGTTTAGTCATTGTTTTTTATGGCACTGCCAAATAACTCAACCAAGGCGAGATCAACACCAGCAGCAACAATCAGAAGACAACAGTGCTGATTTTTTCCTTTCCCGAATTTAAAGGCCAGGCTCATAACCACCGGCAATGGGCGATACACCCGTGCTACTGGAGGGGTGGTGAGTACACGAACGCACCATGGTGCAACGTAACAGAGGAACCCTCCTTGCAGGGCGCACCCATCCACCCCACGAGGTTTTCCTCCTTTTTGCATGCTACCAGATCTGCAGGATGGAAAACCATCCAAGCAGTCATAAGTGCGGTTTGTACATTAGTTAAGTACTCCAGCTACCAGTTTTTCCCGGTCAGGGGAGCAAGGCCAGTAAAAGCAGTTTAGTCAATTCTAACAAGTAAACAGCAAACAGACGCTGGTAGAGGCAGGCGGCGGAGGAGGCAGTGAAATGAGAGTTGCCAAGGTGGACGAAATGGTGATATTCGGGGCGAGTGCACTATGGCTAAACGGCTACTGAGCGTTAGTGTGAGCCACCATGTCAAGCAGAAGCGTACCGCGATGTTGTGTGTGTTTAGTGAGCTGTGGAGCAAATCATCATACAGATTTGATGTATATACATTGGTGTATAATGTGCCATAGTGGTGAGAAAAAGCTGACTGGTTTCGTTCTTTGTCAGTTACAGTGGAGCCGACAGCACCAGTCGCTAGATGTCTAGTGATTGGTAGAGTGATCCGGGGTAAGGATTTGACCAGAACGATGTATAAGTTGGTTGGGGAAAAAAAGAAAAACAGCAGGGTCGGTAACACAACATACTTAGATCGAGTGAGCGTTTATCTCCCATAGTGGCTGTATCTTTCATTTGCTATACTCAACTGTGTAGTGGACCCAATATAGGGGGTCGGGGGGTAGTTGGGTTTTAAGAAGGATGACAGCAGCTTCTCAGGTAGGGAATTTGTCCAAGGACTGAGAATAAGTATGATGATGCGCGATGTTTCGCAGCTACTCAGGAAGACTGTTCCAGATGCGAGCGCAGTAAGCCAGAAAGAAGTGGTGGCGTATGTTTGTACGAGTTGAGGGGGACATTAAAAGGTTGCAGGAATTACTGAATCCGTAGCGAGGATGTGCGTTTACGCTTGGTCTTGCCTCTGCTATAAAGACATTTTTGTGCGGCGGGCGGTGTGGGAGTTAGATTCATCTTAAACCGTCTGAGCCATAGTGGCTCGAGGCCTAGGCTTTGACAGCGAGCGTGGTACGAGATATGGTTTGACCGAGGGAACAGATTTTTCGTGAATAAGTGTTGGACGCTTTCAAGCGCAAGCCTACTACTTTTGGTATAAAAAGAGGAGAACGGGGACAGATTTCGACGACTGGTCAGTCGCATTGCTTAAAAATTGTAACTCTTGTGTCTAGAAGGTGAAAGGAGCGCAGTATTAAAAATCTGAGCCTGTGTGCTCGGGCAACCTGGTACTGCACCTGGTGGGGAAGTTACACGTACAGAAGTATCTGAGGCTAAGGTCTTTGATACCCGTTGGATAGGTGATAAGGTTTCCATTTATTGTGAAAGCATAAGCCGGGAGGGAGTAACGGCAGGATTTTATGCAGGACTTCGTGGAGGAGAAACTTAGGCCAGATTCGTTTGACCAGCGATTCAGTGTATCTGAATCTTGCTTAATCTGGTGAAACGTAAGGGCTCGTGCAGATGGGGGAAATGTGTGCGAATTTGTATATCGTCCGCGAAGAGGATGACCTTACCATAGGATATGGCTTTGAAGACGCCTCCCTGCTACAAAAACTTAGCACCGCTAGCATCACGGGAACCTTATTTCAGTGGTTCGCCTCCTATTTACTAGACAGGAGGCAAATAACGCAAATCGGGGACATGCAATATCTCCACTATCTATCACTAGCAAAGTCATCCAAGGAAGCGTAGTGGGTCCATCCTTTTCTTATTTTACAGCAATGACATCTTCAGCGCCATATCTCACGGCAAGGCCTTCCTCTTCGCCGACGATATAAAAATCGTGTACACATTACCCATCTCTGCAAAAACTCCTGCATTTCACCAGATTAAGCAATACTTAGACTCACTGACTCGCTGGTCAAACGACTCTGGCCTAAGCTTCTCCTCCACAAAATCCTGTATAACTTCCTGTCGCTGCTTCCTCCCGGCTTATGCTTTCACAATTAATGGAAATCCTATTACTCATTCCACAGAGATCAAAGATCTCGGCCTCAGATACTCCTGTACTTTTAGCCTTTCCAACCAGGTGCAATTTCAGCTTGCAAGAGCGCGCAGGCTCAGTTTTTAATGCTGCGCTTCTTCCACCTTCCAGACCCTGGCTGCAATCTTTAAGCTATGCGTACGACCTATCGTGGAATTCTGTCCCGCGTTCTCTTCTCTCTACACCCAAAGTTGCAGACTCGCAATTGAAAGCGTCCAACGCTCATTTGCGAAAAACTCTTTCCTTGGTCAAACCCCCTCACTAACCACTCCCGCTGTCAAATCCTAGGCCTCGAACCACTATGGCTCAGACGGTTAAAATTGAATCTAGCTCTCTTGCACCGTTTGCTGCATAAGAACGCCTTTATAGTAGAGGCTAGACCAAGTATTAACTCACAACCTCGCTACAGACTCCGCAACTCCTGCAATCGCTTGGTGTGTCCCCCAGCTCGCACAAACCTACGCCACTACTTCTTTCTAGTTTATTACGCTCGCATCTGGAACAGTCTTCCTGAGCAGCTACGAAGCATCACGCATCGCCATATTTTTATCAGTCTGTAGACAAAGTCCTTACCTGTGAAACTGCTGCCGCCTTACCTAATACTCGACTACCCTCTGACCTCCTCTACGAATCAGATCCAATGCGCTTATGAGTTTAGCGACGTTACAGTCAGTGGGCAAGTAAAGAATCTTGTTATCATTTCTTCCCATCCTCTTGACCCGCTTTAAGCTGATAAAGGATTTAAATGCCAACTTGATCGAAATATGTGGCGTTACTGGCCTGGTTGTTTTATTTTTTCCCTTTTTCCCCGTACCAACTTACACCTCGTACTAGTCTAGTTCATACACCGGACTCCTCTATAAACTCTGTCTAACGTCTATTGTTCTCGTCCAAAGTCTACTGACAAAAATCAGACCAAAATTAGCTATTTCTTCCCCAAATCACTGTACGACCTAATCACCTACTACTTCTAATTATGCTGTTACTGGTCTGGTTGTTTTCTCCTTCCCCAGTTAACTTATATCTCGTCCTAGTCGAGTCCCTACCCCGGATCACTCTATCAGCTCTGTCTAGTAACTGGTGCTTTCATGCTAACTCAAACTGATAAAAACCAAACCAAAGTCGATTTGTTTCTTCATTTCATTATCAGAGCGCATTCTGCGCTTATATATATCCATTTGATGATTTGTTCCACTAAACGCTCCCACACACGATATCGTTGTACGCTTCTGCTCGACGTGGTAGCACAGACCAAGGCTCCGACACCCCTTAGCCATGTTGTAATCGCCGTGAGTATCAACATTCCAGTCTCACCGTCTCACTGACAACCGTCATTTTACTTCTCCTCCGCGACTTGCCTCTACCAGCGTCTGTATACTGAGCTGTCTTTAGTGGCCTTGCTTTCCACCGACCAAAAAATGGTAGCTGGAGTATTCCATGACGCACAAACCCCACTTATGACTGCTTGGATGGTTCTCCATCTTGCAGATCTGGCAGCATGCACGAGGGAGAAAACCTCGTTTGGTGGACGGGTGTGTCCCACAGGGAGGGTCGCATTGTTACGTTGCACCATGGTGCGTTCGTATACCCACCACCCCTCCAGTAGCACGGGTGCATTGCCCATTGCCGGTGGTTCTGGGTCCGGCCTTAAAATTCAGGAACTCAAAAAAAG
The DNA here is from genome assembly GCF_000715545.1 of Opisthorchis viverrini. Lineage (NCBI taxonomy): Eukaryota > Metazoa > Platyhelminthes > Trematoda > Opisthorchiida > Opisthorchiidae > Opisthorchis > Opisthorchis viverrini. Next base: position 471,656 of record NW_008751846.1, read on the forward strand.
TACTGCTGACTTCTGTTTGTTGCTGCCGGTGTTGAACTCGCCTCGGTTGAGTTATGCAACTGGCAATGCCATGAACCACAAATGGAAAAAACTTGCCTCTCATTTGTAAAAAAATTAAAAGATCACATGGGATAGCCTGAAGATATCCTGTAATGCCCATGGCATACATCGGCGAGCGTGGTTATATCTGCTTTCGTCAGAACAAAGGCTACACCGCACCAAAGCCCATCACGTCATCCAAACAGAGAATACATCTACTCACCAATCCAAGTGGTAGACACGAAAGTGTTCATCGCTATGCACCACCTACAGATTTGAGCTGATAGCAGTGCTCCGAGGACTGGTGACTATTTCTCAAGCGCACACTTCCTCTCCTGGTATTATCCAACTCATGTTTTAAACACCATGTTAACCAGTTAGCTTAGAAGTCCACTCCCACCAGCGCTCATACATCGACGTCTGATACGTGGATGTCCAACAACTGAAGCACGTCAGATGGCACCGCCATACCCAGTTTGATAGCACACCCACGAATATCCCATTCCTTCTCCCGACCGTGCCGTCTCGCCCATTCATTCCATTAACTGCAACTAAGAAAAACTCCCCACCTGACCCCGACTGCCTCAACGACATATTCATTCCAACCTTTTGAAATACTCGTTCCAATTTAATAAGCCCTGTGTTTCTGTGCTTCCCACCAAATTCAATAGCTTTCTGTACGGGTCGTGTTCCGGCTTGCGTGTTCCCATCATCCCGCTATTTCGAAGACCTATTATGCATGACTCCAAAACAGCGATAAAGAATCCCAACCGAAACCCCGCCCACCCGAGCCAGCAGTTGTAACTGCGAGGTAATTTTTCATCTAGCCCCAATCGTCTCTGGGACGAGTTCTCTCGTACTCGATGAACTTTCACTCAAATTTGGCCAGCTTGGTTTTCTACTGCAATTTCGGCTTGCCTCTTTCACAAGTTCAATTCCGTGTACGGTGTTCGGTTGGCCCTGTGCTTTAGCGCTATGTCTACCATTCAGTCTATCTCTTGCTCCTGACTACCCTACAACAGTGCAACCAGTGAGTCTGCTTGTTCTCAGATTGCACCACACCTTAGAGATTAAACATGCCACGTTCTCTTGATTTGAATTATCCCATCTACGCCTCCAATTTTGCTTGTTATGACTCCGACCATTTACCCAACCGCTCAAGTTTACTCATGGCCAACAATGGCTTTCCAGTTTTAGTTCATGTCAGCCAACTAAGTCACTGAATTACTCGGACCTCATGCCTATTTTTCCCTATAAGTTGCAAAAGAAACATCTTATTATTATCTAATCGAGTACTTCCCACTGTTTATGCCATTGTCCCCTTTTCGCGCCATCCTCGCTGTCCGTAAATCCCCCTGTCACACCTCAGCCTGACTGTAAACGCATGATCATGCCAGACGGTATGCCACCCACAAGTCGGGAATATACATTATAACGGTAAGGAGAGGATGGGGCCCAGCACGCTTCCTTGGATGACTCACCTGATGATCGGCAGTGGAGATGATTGTATGTCCCCAATTTGTTTTACTTGAATCCTGTCAGATAGGGTTGGAGTCAAACCACTGAAATAAGGTTCTAATGGTGCCAACGGTACCAAGTTTATGCAGTAGGAATGCATGGTGGACCTGGTCAAACGCTTTTTGAATATCCAGGCAAACTGTTATAGTGATGTATACAGCGTCGTAGGCTGCTGTGATGGTGTCGAAGAAGCGAAGTTGGCATCAATTTACGGATCTTTGAGAAAGGAAACCATACTGCCGGTCATCTATAGCATTTATTGTCAGTAGGAACTTGGTTAACCAGACGTTCAGGGGTCCCTATTAGGAGGGAGGTATGGTGGATTCCCCTGTAGTTGGAAGGAGATTGTCTACATCTGGGTTTGAAATGCGAGTGGATTATAGATTTCTTCCACTGTGGGGACGATTCCATAGTCTATAGAGTGGGTGAAAAAATTTAACGCATGGATTTCAAAATCTCGGGCAACTTGTTTTGGAATACGGGGTGGAAGACCGTCGGCCCCTGGCACAACAGTGTCTTTAATCTTTAGAAGAAGGGAATAAACATCACCTGGATGGATGGTTACGTTACTGAGTGTCGGGTGGTTAATCTGACCGTTCGCACTTTGGAGGTAAACAGCAATGTGTATGGGTCTGGAGTTGGGAGTAAAGGGTGAGTAGCAGCTGGCGAAGTAGGCTTTCAGATGGTCTGCTATGTTGACAGGATCAGTGATGGGGCCACTAGCTGTGGAACACAAAAAGGCGGTTGAATGGCTGTTTAGGGTAAAACGCCTACGGAACAGTCGGTTGACTAATTTGGATTGGAAAGGAAATATGAGGACGGCGTTCTCCTCTCGGCGTTCGAGAGATACCCGCAAGGATTCTCGGTCAGTAGAGAGTTAGTTGAGGAGAATTAATATTGAGAAATCCTGAGATTCCCGATATTGTCTACTAGCCCGGTGTATTTTGGCATCCAAGGCTTTTAATAACCTATTAGGGCCGGGTTTATTAGCGTAAAAACGACTTACGAGAGAAACAAGGTGAAAAGCAGTCAGTAGGTTTTGGCAAAAGATATCTCTGACGCGGTGTGTATTTCTCGACGGGAAGAAGTCGTCCCAATCCTGGGAAGCCAGCGTGGATGAATAAGCCTGTAAAATATTCGGTGAGAGATGAAACATGGGTGGACTCGGAGGAGTAGTTTGGCCATAACTGACTGCGTTGCAAGAGACGACGCAGCGGTCACTTCCTGGGAAGCATGGGCCAACTGCAGTTGTGGCCAAATGGTCATATTTGGGGAATAATAGGTCCACGAGTGGGACCAGCCCTCCACACCAAGTTGTGCATGCAGTGCGGTGTAAAGGGTGGGGCCCATGGCGGAGGACCAGGAAATGTCCAGCAGGTTGAAGTCACCGAACAGAGATTAAGCTGGATGAGGTAGGGCATGTGCAGTGGAGATGACACGGGAAAGATCACCAATAGAGGCGGGTGAGGGAGCAGCTGGTACATAGGTGAAACCTACCAGTACAAGTCATTCGGTTTGTTCTATTGATATCCAAGTGACCTCTGAAATCCCTTCTAGAGAAGAATCGTCAAATTGACTGCACGAATTTCTGACTTGGAATAGATGGCACAGCCACCGCCCCTTGAGTTTTCCTTATCGGAGCGGTAAGTATCATAACCAGGGACTGAGACGGCCGTTTCAGGAGTTTCATCTATGAGCCGTTTCAGTCACACAGATCATACTTGGTCATGCAATGGCTCCGACCGCTCGGAGATTAGGGATTTTGGGCAGTAATGAGCGGGCTTTGAACAGCATTAATGACAGGCTCACTGACGAGCAAACGGTACTAAGCAGGAACTTTGTAACCTCACCAACGGTTAGGTGTAGCACTAGGGAAACTAGGTACCTGGATGTGGGTTCATATGAAACAGGGTCTGGAGTCTGGGAAGGAGTATACGGTACTGGTTGTAGGTGAATGAATCGTCATTGAAACAAGTTTTAACCCACGGCAGGAGGTACTGTATCAAGCTCACTATAGGGTACGGAATGATTTGGGGGGAGGGCATGCAGTTGAGTGTAGATTTGTTGGCCCTCCTCTTCTGCTTTGGCAGGTATTGAGGGGAATAGGATGCAAAAAGGCGGCTGTGGAGGGATGGGCGGTTGCCGAAAATGGTATTCAGACGGGACGAAAGTTGGTGGCTTGGGCATTGGAAACGGATGAGCGTTTGAGCTAGTCATGGGTCGTTGTGGATAAGAGTTTCTTTCAGGCACGTGGTGTGCATGGCTTGATGTGCTTTATAGAGGTTGTAGAGGTGGGGCTACGCATGGCTTCGGAAGAGGAAGAGGATGTAGATTCCGAAGAGTGGGAATTCGTGGATTTCGCACAGGCGGGGGCTTTATAATACCAGGCTTTGATAGTAGGTGTTTGAGCCCGAGGGGCGCTCTGGTGAGAAAGGGTGAAGTGTCATTAGGTCAGGGGGTCTGGAGCGAGAGACCGTGTTCTCATCTTCGATTGTAGCACTGGATAGGGGGTGGTAAGATACCGTATCTATCATTACAGGGGTGAATGAGAGTGGGAATTCGTGGATTTCGCACAGGCGGGGGCTTTATAATACCAGGCTTTGATAGTAGTTGTTTGAGCCCGAGGGGCGCTCTGGTGAGAAAGGGTGAAGTGTCATTAGGTCAGGGGGTCTGGAGCGAGAGACCGTGTTCTCATCTTCGATTGTAGCACTGGATAGGGGGTGGTAAGATACCGTATCTATCATTACAGGGGTGAATGTTTTTGGTGCAACTGAAGTCGGAGAAGGCACAGGCAGGTGTCCAAGGGTAGAAGTGGAGGGTTGGTTGTCATGAACAAGAGATCCAGGGTTGAAGGCCGTTGTGAGGTTTTGTGTGGCATTTGGCCGAAAGTTGACATCACGGTATGGGGGCTTAGGCGAGGATCGATTCCTGGATAATTGCGCTATGGGAGGGGTCTGTGCGGCAGCTTCGAGCTTTAGAGGATAAGGCGTCAGCTCCGGTATTTAGAGGGGCGGCTGCGATTCCGATCGGTTTGGAACAGGCTACTTTGATGTCGGGAACAGGGGGTGTCCAACGGAACCGGAGTTGGTTGTAAAAGGGGCCTAACCAGTTGACAAGTTCGGTAAGTCTTTGATTGAATCGGGTGTTTACCGACAGCTGTGTGCACATGTATCATCGGCGATGACTTGCGCAACTTTCCGAGAGGTTGGTTTCATAAGTAGTCTGCGAGTGAGTGACAATGGGAGCATTTAGTTGTACCGATTGTTGAACAGAACGTGGGTTCGTTTGATGTTTATCAATAGTCAGCTGTAGAAGCTCACAGAGTGGGTTTCTTATGAGTTGTCTTTGTAGTCTGGTGCGAGCAAATTTGATCTTTGCTGTCTGGAATGTCTGGGTCGAGGACAGAAGGGCCTGAGATGTTAACAGCAGCGATGCATCGTCTTCATTTCTGAATTGCATTAGCATTGGGCAACGTAAAGAGAATTCCGACTCTTGCAACCGCTTGGGTGTACAGACTGTGTCATGTATGTTACGTGCTGTCAAGATGGCGGATTTTGTGCGTTCTATCGGGATGCGTTCGGGAACGTTATATAGTAAGACCTGTTTACGGCATTCCATATACCGACTTATCTCCAAAGTGGGCATGTCAATAAAGCTTGACGCTTTTGCAAGATCTGGCGGGTCACATATTGCATCAGGAGTTAGAAGGCAGGCAAGTGGTTGCGTGATACGGTAAGGATATCACTTCGCTCTCCATATTATGCACGCGAGACTTACTTCTCTCTGAATTGCATTAGCATTGGGCAACGCAAAGAGAATTTCGACTCTTGCAACCGCTTGGGTGTACAGACTGTGTCATGCATGTTACGTGCTGTCAAGATGGCGGATTTTGTACGTTCTATCGGGATGCGTTCGGGAACGTTATATAGTAAGACCTGTTTACGGCATTCCATATGCCGACTTATCCCCAAAGTGGGCATGTCAATAAAGCTTGACGCTTTTGCAAGATCTGGCGGGTCACATATTGCATCAGGAGTTAGAAGGCAGGCAAGTGGTTGCGTGATACGGTAAGGATATCACTTCGCTCTCCATATTATGCACGCGAGACTTACCAGGTCGATGTGGAGCTGAGATTCTTTTGGTGAAGAGGAGGGAAGACAACTAACGGGTGCGGCAGGAAGGGAAATGTCAGTTAGTACAACTGAGCACGCTGAATTTAACTGGGGCAATCTGTCGACCCGCCTCGAAGGATGGTGAGGTTTAGTGTTGAGCCTTTTGCCTTTGAGGCGCTTCTTTGGACACCATGAGGAGAAAAATGGTGGAGATTCAGGGCCTAGCAAGTGCTTAGAGGAAGATGGGACAGGTGGGATTGTTTGATTCAAATCAGGTAATAGTAAGCCTCCGTGGAATTATGCTAGCAAGCTCAAACTCAGTGGGGTCTAATCAAGCTAGAAAGAGTTGGAAGGGTAGTTGTGTGCTATTAAAAATGAGATATCGAAAATTGGTAGCCAACTGATATGCTAGAGTAAGTAACATGCTATGGCGCGACTAGGGTTCCAAAATTTTTCTACAACACCTGACCTTGAGATTCAAGCAGCCGGTCCCAGTTTGGTATATACTTCGGGACTACGAGGTTGATATATTCCTCCAAATTAAGATCTTTTAGGAGGTATTCTATATATGTTTTTGCACTTGTTAGAAACATCACGGAACGCCATCACATGTTGAAGTTTGATTCGGCCCTTCATTTCATGAACCGGGTATCGATGCAAATCGGTAGTGGTTGACGACCTTAAAATTGTGCTGATTTAGACAGAACGCTATGAGCAACATACCGCCGAAATGTGCAGACGGATTACCCCAAGTTCCTATACTAGTCGCATTATTTAACTCCTTACAGTTTTGTCCGATAAAACTTAGGTTTACTTTTATTGGCAGTAACAAAGTTCTGGCGCAATTTCTTGGTCGACAGCAGACCACGCTGCACACGTTTTAGGTTGAATACAGTCCGCATTTCTCTCCATCTGAGTCGAAAGCTATCGTGCGGTATCTTCCTGTTTTGCTGGATAAGATTTGGGAGTTGTAAGCGTTTCCCACGGGGACCTTTGCAAACTTCTGCTCAACGGTGCCCCTGGATTTCTGAAGGCCATTCCACTTCTAGAGGCACAAGTGGCCGTCTTTTTGCGGTAGGTTGTGATCTAATCTCGAGGTTTTAGCTCCTTTTGGGGGGCCTGTTTGGATTGCTTACCCCAACTCTTCACGTCAGTAACAGAAAAACTAGTTTACCACACTGGGAAGAAAACAGAAAATCAATGAATCATCCTGAATAAGGGGTTCGAGTGGCCTAGCAACCAAAAAGTGGCGCAGTTTGTCAGTAAAGCCGCAACAATCATCGCATTGTATAATTATGTGGCCACCACTTAAATTAAGGATAGAATCTTGCGCGTTAACATTTGGGCTGTCTAAACGCCAACTGATGGGCAGTTATGTTCACGTAAAACCTGGTGCATTTTGATGGTCAGTACAGATCATGACGGCGCAGCTATTTCGATCTGCAGCTACTCATGAGGAAAAATATATGACCTTGATGGCCGGTTGGAGCCATATCACCGTACATTGTTTGCAATCAGTGGGCGGTACACGCCGTATTGAGAACTGTTTTGCAAACATTCTGTTAATAAACACCATGAATTAAGCAAAACGATAAAGTCAAAAATAGCGCAGTCCGTATGCAAAAGGCAAAGGGTTATGAGGCAGGATGGCTCCCTGAAAGTAATGACAATTAAGTAAAAATGACATGCAGAATAACAGATTAGTGTAATGGGACAGATAAATGGGTGGTATACAGGTAACGCTTCACAGAAAAAGTCAGTAATGATGACGTTTACTACCTAAAGGTGGGTGGCATAACGTCAGGCATGATCCTCATCTTGAATAAGAATGAAAGCATGACTGGCGATGTATTTGTGTACATTGTGTTGCGTGAAAAAGCGACGGTGGCATAAACAGTGGAAATCATCGCCGCGTCCTAGACGCACACCCAAAATTTCTCCGAAACCGTGGTGGTAATTATTCAGGCGTTTGAGACCTTTCCAAACGGCCGCAGTTTTGTTGAACGTTGCTTAAAGCTACTCAAGTCACACTATCGCGCGACATTTGTATATTTATATTTTATTGGCTGCTATGGCTGAGCACGTTCCGCCCGTGAATGCGGAGGATGATGCTGTGGAGAAGTTAGATTGTCTAAGATTTATTTTCTGGGAGTGCATTTCAAGTCGCTCTGAAAGAGTACCAGGCCAAAATTTTTCCAGATTTCTTCCGCATAAACTCCAAAAAGAGCAGCTATTTGCTACTTTTGTTTGAAAAATCCTTCTACCGTTGCAGCAGACGTCTCTGCAGAAGCAGTCAAAGCCGTGGAATTCGTCGCATCCAGTAAGTTTTTGGCTATTCTTGTGTACGCGGCGGCATACGTCGTACCGGTTGTCATGCAAGATTCTATGTTCGCCGGTGCAATGACCGCTTGAGGGCTACTTCCTACCACCTGAAGCACAGCCATCCAAGCAGCAAGTTCATTTTTGACAGACTTCCTATCAATTGGCGCCTGACATATGATGAATCAAAGGAGTGTGATACCCTTTAGAAGTGTGGTTCACCGTCATCGGAGTTTCGGCATTTGGTCGCCGACCATTTTGGAAAAGTACTCGCCATCAGGGATGTGAATAACTATCGCGTTAACTGTCGACCCACATTGTTATGTAGATTGGTGGTTACCTTTTATTCGGTTTCTTAGATGACATGTCATCCATCATAGCCAAGTTTCGAGAGTGCGGTCGTGTACTGCTGGTGAAATCGGAGGGTGGCACTTTTAGTCACCTGTGCTGTTTCCGAACGCAGCACATAGCACTCTTTGTAAACGTTGATGCTACACACGAGACCAACCGTCTTGGGTAAATAAGTTTAGAGTCCCGGACATTCACTGTTAACGTATGAGCTTTATACATTCTTTGTGACGAATGGCATGGGTACCGGTCGACCCGCAATGTATGCCTTCGTCGAAAGCGAGCATTTTGCGCCATTGCGCAAGCCGTTCACCTTGTTCAAAGATATGATGGGTGGAGAATGTGCAGTCAAAACGTTCGTCATGGACAAGATGACTTCGCAGATGCGGGCTGCCAAAGCTGTATTCGGCTGTGATATAATGCTGTGCTATTTTCACGCACGGTAAGCCATCCGAAAGCATGTACGTTTCATTGCGTTGCTGTAACTTTTGCAAACACTTTCCAACCGCAGCCGGCACATATTCCACCGCATGGCTCGCTTTGATAATGCAACTGAGTAAGTGGTTGTGCACCAAATATTATTCGCGTAGATTGCGCCATGATTTGCAGATCCTGAGGAGAACAGACCCCAGGTTTGTCTCCCACTTGACTGCCCACTGGCTCCACATCACACGAAAGTGGGCCGTTCATGCACAATGTGGGTTGGTACACTTCGGGAATGTGACGAATAACCGCCCGGAGAACGCCCACGGGCGTCTAAAGAGGCGTGTGCATCATTCTCATAGCCTGGAGCACGCCGTCTAGAAGGTCGTTCAGCACAGCGAATGGATCATGAGCGAGCATGAGATGCACACCATCTATTACCGTAACTGTCGAGAAATCCGGGAGGGAGACAGTTTCGTCCGACGTGTAGTTTCCCGGATGACGACTTACGCCGCCAATCAAGTTCTCAGACACATTGGAATGTGCACGCCAAATCTGATATACACTCAGACAGATTGGTTCAAGGTGAAAAGCGCTTTGTTAGTAACAGTCAATTTGTGGAACAAACCTTAAAATGTTCCCAGACAGTTAACACCTCGGCCGAAACTTGCACGTGCATATTTTACCAATCTATGTGGCTACCCTGTGTACGCCTATTCTCGATATTCAGAGGCCACTCGTGCCCATGCGGTAAATTTGTTAATCGAACATACGGTGCTCAGGCCAATTTTTAATACATGAACGGCGACTTGCCGAATACAACCTACCGGAGGGGGGCATACGTTTAGCTCTGGTTCCAAAGCCACAGCCATCACCAGTGGAATGTTTGCACAAGCAGTCGGATTGGTTGGTTGAAAAATTGAAGCTGTTGGATCCATGTAAGGCTGCTGGATTCATGAAGCGTCTGATTGTCTAAACCCAGCTGTTGTTGCGCCAAAATTCAAACATTGCACAGAAGAGTCAGCCTCCGGTTTTGGAGGGCAAACGCGCTCAACCGAAGTGGTGTTCCACGTTGAACGGCGCCACTCTATGTGGTCTCTGTGGCCAGCCAACTGACCCTGCGGATTGGTGATGTCAGCGTGATTGACTGCCATATCACCGTTATTGCGGCAGCAATCAGCCCTGCCGCTGTGTGGAGAAAATACTCAGGCACGTCCACCAGGTGAGTGCACGTGTATCAGTTAAACTATTCCCTTTAGTTGCCGATCCGTCGCGCCTTCGGTCTACCAACCGGTCAGCTAAAAGAGCTTGCTTTGATGCCGAACTTGATCGGTCCATAGAGGATAAGCCGAGCCTGCCCCGCAAGACTATCGCAAAAAACTGTTTGGTTCAACTGCAGAGCTGATGGAGACCTGTAATTTGAGGCCTAATTACAAGCATAAGCTTTGTAGAACTTGCTTCTGAATCCCGTGATGACGAGGAATTCGTGTGATTTTTCACGCAGTCATCTCGAAGGCCCCGATAATGGGAATTATGAAGCACTAGGTAACGAAGCAAATAGAATTCCATTACACCAATATGCTTGGGTACTGTTCCCGAAGCATAATCGCCTGTGCATTTTCCGTTTCATAATCCTTGTCCCGTGAATTTGGTCCTCAGAAAATGGAAACTGGAGCAACTGCCAATTACGGTTGTACCAGCAATGCTGATGAATAAAAATGCAATTCGCCAATGCTTTTTTCGTTAATTCATGGCGGGCGCATTATCAGCGCGTGGAGTTATGTTTATGAAGCAACGTCGTTGACCATTGTATTAGGTTGCCGTGCATAGGTAGGGTCTCATAACCAGCGACACGCATAACAGTCACGATAAGTAAACGAGGTGAGTGACAGCTCATTGTTGCAGGTAATATAAGGAGCGGTCGAGAGGGTACAATGAAGAGAAGGAAGTGAATAGTTGGGAGCGTGCTATCAAATTGTGTATGACAGTGCCGTGCCACCACTGCAGTGACATACTCCGGTTTGTGGACAGAGCCACAACGGAAGACATTTTAGACGTTGTTGGCCTGGGATGTGCAGCTGTGCATTCGAAGTTGTATTATTTCTGATTGCTGTCTGACTGGTGATGACCGCCGCTGATCGTTGGGTTAGTCTACTGTTTTGCTGGGGCGTTATGGTCAGCCTCCACCAGGTGTATGAGCCTGGCAGTTACTATAGGTAGCCACCGTAGGTGACGTCGACCACAGTTGTGAGTATACTAGGCCGTCGTTTGCCGTTGCATAGCTGAGGCCTAATAATCAACGTAGTATATAAACACCGGCCTAGGAATCACAAAGAGTATCTAAGGTGGGCAATATTGCGTACAGTTATGAGTATGATGTTTGACGTTAGATTACGTTAGTATGCATAGCTGAGCCATTGAATTCATCGGTCGGTATAAATACTGGCCTGGTTTTTATAATTAGTAACAAACATCAGCGACACCGCGTAAGTATGAGTATGACAGATTGGGATGGATTCGATTACCGCGCATAATCAACGCTGCACAAGGACAGGGAATCAAAAGGTACGATAAAAAGCCAAGTTAGGTGACTTCGAGTACAGGTCGTCAGATTAGCCTATCACACATAGTTTAGGCCTTGTTTTTACCAATCCGCATGTGTGTTGGACTGATGTTTACTATAGGTAGCGAAGAAGAACGGCATCGCATATAGTTAAAAGTATGAAAGACCGTC
>NW_008751846.1:487479-489970 GCF_000715545.1 Opisthorchis viverrini
AAGCATAATCGCCTGTGCATTTTCCGTTTCATAATCCTTGTCCCGTGAATTTGGTCCTCAGAAAATGGAAACTGGAGCAACTGCCAATTACGGTTGTACCAGCAATGCTGATGAATAAAAATGCAATTCGCCAATGCTTTTTTCGTTAATTCATGGCGGGCGCATTATCAGCGCGTGGAGTTATGTTTATGAAGCAGCGTCGTTGACCATTGTATTAGGTTGCCGTGCATAGGTAGGGTCTCATAACCAGCGACACGCATAGCAGTCACGATAAGTAAACGAGGTGAGTGACAGCTCATTGTTGCAGGTAATATAAGGAGCGGTCGAGAGGGTACAATGAAGAGAAGGAAGTGAATAGTTGGGAGCGTGCTATCAAATTGTGTATGACAGTGCCGTGCCACCACTGCAGTGACATACTCCGGTTTGTGGACAGAGCCACAACGGAAGACATTTTAGACGTTGTTGGCCTGGGATGTGCAGCTGTGCATTCGAAGTTGTATTATTTCTGATTGCTGTCTGACTGGTGATGACCGCCGCTGATCGTTGGGTTAGTCTACTGTTTTGCTGGGGCGTTATGGTCAGCCTCCACCAGGTGTATGAGCCTGGCAGTTACTATAGGTAGCCACCGTAGGTGACGTCGACCACAGTTGTGAGTATACTAGGCCGTCGTTTGCCGTTGCTTAGCTAAGGCCTAATAATCAACGTAGTATATAAACACCGGCCTAGGAATCACAAAGAGTATCTAAGGTGGGCAATATTGCGTACAGTTATGAGTATGATGTTTGACGTTAGATTACGTTAGTATGCATAGCTGAGCCATTGAATTCATCGGTCGGTATAAATACTGGCCTGGTTTTTATAATTAGTAACAAACATCAGCGACACCGCGTAAGTATGAGTATGACAGATTGGGATGGATTCGATTACCGCGCATAATCAACGCTGCACAAGGACAGGGAATCAAAAGGTACGATAAAAAGCCAAGTTAGGTGACTTCGAGTACAGGTCGTCAGATTAGCCTATCACACATAGTTTAGGCCTTGTTTTTACCAATCCGCATATATGTTGGACTGATGTTTACTATAGGTAGCGAAGAAGAACGGCATCGCATATAGTTAAAAGTATGAAAGACCGTCATTGGACATCGGATTATGTTACTGTGCATGGGTGCAGTCTTATTATCAACGTTGTGCATAGACGCGGGCCCAGCATTTGCAACAAGTATTCCAGATGAGTGAAAACGAGTAGAGATATGTCTAGCCTTATTGCGCTTAATGGAATATGAGATTCATCATGAAAATGTGTTGGAAACAGGTTCGCCGAAAAAATCACCCCATTTGTTAATTCCGAGCAGTGCGAGGCAATCTAAAGTGCGATTTTTTGTTCTATGTCGCGTAAACCGGCAAGAAATTGCAAACCAGTGATGGTCTGTGACCTTGAACTTCCGCTCACTTAAACAAATTGCTACGTGCGACATGCCACTGGAAAGTGCAAATGGATTACACTAACTCGTCATTAGAAGCACAACATCGAAACCCCCAATAGTTTCGGCAAAATCAATTTCGGTGTGCAAATAGCCGGTTGCGAATTACTCGATGTAGACTTTAATCTTCGAAGACGGTGTGCCAAAACAAAATGCGGGGGCAAAACAAGAGGTATCTTGTCTGACAGATGTCAAGAAAATTCAAATTACGAAAAATGGGGAACCCCAACAATAGATTTTTTAAAGCAGCAGAGTTGACGCAGTCCAGCTGGCCGATTTTACCTAAAACCTAAAACATCGCTCAGTAGCAGTATACCCAAATTAATTTGCCAAAACTAGAGGTTTTCCGAAGTTGCGACTTTCACGAAGAGTTTGTCTAATCCATTTGCATCTTCCGGTGGCATGTTGCTCATAGCATTTTGTACAGGTGAGCAAAATTTCGAGGCCACAGACTATCATCGATTCGCATTTTGTTGTTTGGTTTTTAACAAGATCAAGCGCGAGATCCCACTTTAGCATATTTTGGCGTTCTTCGGTATTGATTAATAATAAAACAGCTTCTGCAGAATATCTAACGCAAATTCCACCCAGAAAAATCAATCATTGACGTTTTTGCTTTACACTCCTCAGATTCAACAAATGAGATCATTTTTTCAACAAACGTCGTCACAACGCATTTTCCCTTGGAGCTCAGCTTCCATTAAGTACAATTGCAATGGCGATACAATGACCATTTCTGTGAATGATCCTTTCTCTCCGATATGCATAAATAACCCGTCGGCATGATTTAGCTGCAGGTAAATTACCAACGCAGTGGTATCATTCCCATTAGAGATACAACGCCCACCCTGATAACGATGGTCGTTGTCCCTCATCTCGACTGTTTATCGTAACTGCCGTGTCCGCATCTATGGCCCATGTAAGGCTGATTATGAGGCCTCACCTGTGCACGGCAGTCTAATCCACTGATCAACGACGGCCCTTCATGCTCATGACTCCTCGCATCGT
>NW_008751846.1:490686-500437 GCF_000715545.1 Opisthorchis viverrini
GCATTTTGTTGTTTGGTTTTTAACAAGATCAAGCGCGAGATCCCACTTTAGCATATTTTGGCGTTCTTCGGTATTGATTAATAATAAAACAGCTTCTGCAGAATATCTAACGCAAATTCCACCCAGAAAAATCAATCATTGACGTTTTTGCTTTACACTCCTCAGATTCAACAAATGAGATCATTTTTTCAACAAACGTCGTCACAACGCATTTTCCCTTGGAGCTCAGCTTCCATTAAGTACAATTGCAATGGCGATACAATGACCATTTCTGTGAATGATCCTTTCTCTCCGATATGCATAAATAACCCGTCGGCATGATTTAGCTGCAGGTAAATTACCAACGCAGTGGTATCATTCCCATTAGAGATACAACGCCCACCCTGATAACGATGGTCGTTGTCCCTCATCTCGACTGTTTATCGTAACTGCCGTGTCCGCATCTATGGCCCATGTAAGGCTGATTATGAGGCCTCACCTGTGCACGGCAGTCTAATCCACTGATCAACGATGGTCCTTCATGCTCATGACTCCTCGCATCGTGACTCGTCTCGAATACTAATTGTAACTGTTCGCGTCTATGTGCGGCGTTGATTATGAAGTCCCACCTATGCACAGTAACTTAATCCAATAACCAACGACGGTCCTTCATATCCATAACCATGTGCGATGCATTTTATCTTTGCTACCTATAGTAAACACCAGGCCGACATCCATGTGGGCATTTAAAAATAGGGCCTCAACTATGCGTAATAGCCTAATCTGACAGCCCGTCGTACGCGTTGCGCTACTCCATGTCGTCTTACTTGGCTACCTATCGTACCTGGTAAGCCCGTGTAAACGTGCTGCGCTGAGCAACCGGTAGCCTTATCCAACCTAGTCCGTCATACTCGTAGTTTTACGCGTTGTCGTTTACTTTCGGTATTTATTATGAAAACCGGACCAGTATTTGTGCATACAAAACTAATTCAACGGTGAGCGACGGACGTCGTGCTCATAACTGTACTCGGTACCGCCTACCTTACCTAATTTTAAAACTGCTGGGCCAATGCCTGTAAGCGAACTTGATAATTAGGCCTCGACTATGCAAGGTGTTGTAATCTTACTGCCAACGATGGCCCGTCAAGCCCATAACTGTGTGCGCCCTCGCTTATATCTGCTATCTATAGTGAACACCAGACCAGTATCTATGCGGGCCAATAAAAATGAGTCCCCAGCCATGCGCATGTCCTAATCTAACGGCCAACGACAGCCCGTCATATTCGTAATTGTAGTCGAAAACGTCTACCTTGGCTTCTTATCGTTATTGCTAGGCCTGTGACTATGCGCAATGCCGAGTTTGAGGCCTCGAAAATTCCCGGTAGCCCAGTCCAATGGCCAACGGCGGCCCGTCATACCCATACCTTTACTCGATGTCACCTACCGAGGCTATTTATAGTAACTACCGGACCCGTGCACATGCGTCTAGCTAACCTTCATGCCCAAACTATACATAATATATGAACCCAATCAACAATGGTAGTCCTTCATATCCATACATTGTCCGCCTGCCAACCCCATGCCTAAAAATACACAAGCACCTTCAAAGGCCATGTTTCTGTTTATCGGTTGCAACAGCACAAACACGATATGTGCTCAATCCGGTTCTCATTTTTTTACTCAACGGTTTTTCGAAAACATGTACAATCAATTACGACTCAAATACGTCTTCCGCGATATCACTTAAAACAGAACAACCAATACTGCAGCCTGATACACACGCTACTCGATATTCACGGATATACAGCGTTGATGCCATAGATGTTTCAAATCAGCCCGAGCCTTGCAGGTTCGTGCATTAACCTCATCTGACAAACTACAATAAAAACTAATACAACCTCAAATGTATATAAAACGCTGCACCACACTACCACTGTGTGTGTTTGTATCGATTTGCTCTAAATCTCTTGTACTATAATGGCACATATTAGCAAAGTCAATGTGTACGTGGCCACTAGTCTGCCAAGTACAGATGTACCCGACCAAAGTAGTTGTGGTAACCCTCAACTTTTATCTCTAATATTGCGCTGTGTGAAAGATGTCTGTGGTTGAGTATCGGTGTCTCCGCAGCACTGGTCAGGTCTGGTAGGGACACCAGAGTAGTAATACTGAGGCACGCCGGATGGTTTTGTGAAGAAGGAACTCTTCCATGATAAGTGAATTACTCACGCCTCTTGGTTGTACTGGCTGAGACACGTACTATTTATGGCAGAGGACTGTCTGCTTCACAGAGCTCCTTTCGCTCAGCGCTGTGCCGAGTGAAAGGGACCGAGAAGCGGGCAGTATGTGATTTGGCAACGGAGTTAAAAACGTTAACCAGTAAACTTAGTCGAGTCGGCAACTGCCTCCTCCCTGGATGAGGACCTTCTGAATCACATCGCTAATATTTAATGACATTGGCTGAAATGCCCTAATCACACAGTCAGTGGCGCTCGTGCGTCACAGCTATCGCCTTCAATGCAAAACTACCCAACTTTCGTGCATCATAGCTATCGCCTTCAATGCAAAACCACCCAACTCCCGAATGAATTGAACGTGCCATCGCCTCCAAGGCCTGGGTGTTTGCTTCAATTCTCGTTTTCCGGTGATCGAAACTGTAGCAGCAGGGATCAGTGTGCCTATGGCACATGGTTTATAGATGATAAATTGAAATTGAACTGAGTGCACTCTATCCTATCGGATGTCTCCCCGATCTCACCAGGTTTTATCGATCTCATCCCATTTCCTCGTCTTCACAAGCTTAGACCTTCGGCAATACCTGCTTCAAACTCCCTCTTTGTTTGTTATCCACTCCACTCGGCTTGCGGTTTACACCTACAGCAGTCTTCAACCGGACCACAAAGATACCTGCGACCTCACAAAAGCTTTGTTCTACCTCTGAGGATTCCCCCGGCCAACCAAAATATCTCCATCCTCACAGAATTGCACATCCCAGACTAATCACGTCAAAAATGACGTCCACTATGGGGCTATCCAGAAACCGTGGTATTTCAGTGCAGCCATGGCAAACCCTTCTATATCCAGTTTGATAGCGCATCCGCGAACATCTCCTTCCTTTTCTTTCCTCTACTCTATCGCCCACTTGTTCGATTACCTACAACTACAAACAACTCACGCATTATTCTGACTAACCTTATGATAATGCCACCAGCTGGAATAACCATCATTATGACACCCTGACACTGTGTGGGTACAAAGTGCATGCCAGAGGACGGGATGACTTTGTCAGTTTATCCTCACGCATTATTCTGACTAACCTTATGATAATGCCACCAGCTGGAATAACCATCATTATGACACCCTGACACTGTGTGGATACAAAGTGCATGCCAGAGGACGGGATGACTTTGGTCAGTTTATCCAAAAGCACCTGCGCATTTTCCTATTCTTCAAAGCTGAGAACGAAGTCTGCATACTCTAGATTGACAAGATTTTTGCCGTATGATATTTGAAAACCAGGTTCGGAAGATATTTCAGCGTTCGTCCCATTATCTCCTCGATCATGAACTGGAGAGGGCACGTCCTTGACAGACACAGTTTTGTGCGCGGAAGCCTTTGGAGCCCTTTATATCTTTCTGTAGCACGTCCGCCCTTTCCGCACCTCCTGTCCGCGACGATGCAAAAACTGCACTACTGACAGCTTTCACTTCAAATGCGTGCCATCTCCCTAAAGATACTGCTTCCGCATGATTAACCTCATTATCCGCCCTTAGTGACGAAATGAAAAATAAAATTGAAGCAACTTTTGTTAAACGTTTGTCTTTTATGGCCTGAGTTTTCCTGGTTGTGGTATATATCCCGAGGAATCATCTTATGAATCGAAAAATCCAGTGCTAAAAGAGCGAAAAATGCTAACAGGAACTCACCAAATACTCGCGATGTAAGGCATAAGAGACAACTGGTTATTCAAAGATGCAGGCTTTCCTTTTGGCTGTGAGGGCTTCATTCTGGGGTCAATTCATCGCACGAACATGCAACACCACCAAGTACATTTGATTTTAGGTCTGTGCAAGCTCAAAGCTATCTTGGTTGCGCACATTCTAGCCAATGCACGTCCCTCGTAGTCACATATGCCCATACCAGTTCGCGTCGACCGCATACATAATATCTGCACCTAAATATTGATTTCCGTTCTTGAAATCACGCAGTGGCACCCCACTGAATTAGTTAGGAATTGTGACAAGTGTTGAATGTATGTTATTTATGGTGGCATTCTCACTCGCGTCAGAGTGCTTCCTAGCAGACTTTTATACACTTTTTTATTTGGAGCCCCAATATAGACACGACTGTCTTATTGCCTTGTTTGAATGGCGGCAATAAACCACTTCAAACCCCCAATCAACCCAAACATGTCTTAACTACAATTACAACTCCGAATTGTTTATCCGAGATGTTCATAGACGGGTCTATCCACAAACACAAGTACGGCGTGGCGGTGACGGTACCGCGACCACCGTAACCAGTCTGATGGCTTGCCCGCAGTTCACCACATCCCCAATATTTCACGGGCAAGCGTGTTATGTGCACCCACGAGACCGTCTCAGTCCATTTAATTTGTACAAGAACTTGAAAGAAGTTGCCACCTTATTGTGCTTCCAGTTCACCACATCCCCAATATTTCACGGGTAAGCGTTTTACGTGCACCCACGAGACCGTCTCAGTCCGTTTAATTTGTACAAGAACTTGAAAGAAGTGGCCACCTTATTGTGCTTTCTGCTTGTTCCACCCATAAACACAGCAGTTCACTCAACAGGACTATGGATGGATATCCATATCGTTGAAGATCAAACATTGCCTTGCGCCAGATAATATGTGCTGACCATATTAAAAAGACAAAACACTTACTAGCTGCGTCAAATTCCCTGAATTTGACTAAAAGATTGCCTCAACGATAGAATTTTTCAAAATTGAGGTTGCGAATGGCCGCTCCATTTCGAGTTTGCGAGGATGTAAATATTGTGATTACTATCTACGTATTCCTGAGAGTATTTCAGGATCTAATGTAGAAGAAAACAATTGAAGTAACCAGCTTTTCTACAAAATAGTAACAATAATATTTATTCCTAACTTGTGGGTGAGACATAATGCGCGGAGCCACCAGAAACCACAAAAATTCGAGTTCCGCGCCCACAGTGGACTCCAAGTTCGTTTAAACAACTTTTTTTGAAAATGCGGCAGCGTGTGGAGATTTTGAGGGCCCAAATATATACCTTCAAATACTAAAACTTTATGTTGATGATTCCTTCCTTCAAACTGCGGCTTCAGATAAATTTTAGGTGTGCGCCTAGGGGTCGTCACCTGAAACCACCGCTGAGGCCCCGTGGCCTTGGACTGATGGGCTTATATCCAGGGATACGAAAGGCTGAACGAGGGACGATGATGTGGAGGGATTAGCGATGCGGATGAATATTAGCAGGGACCTCAAACTCAGAGTGTGCAGTAAAACCGCAGAGACTCACTGGTGCCGCTTACATTGTGGGCTCCGATGTGAAGGTTCCTTGGAAGAGGCAGGTTGTGACAACGAACAATCTAGCCCGCGATCCATACAGGAAATTGTCGACTTTGTGGAAAACACAGTTTGAATGTCCACCGAAATTGTTAAACCCGAACGGAAGACTCATCAGCTTTGAATGCATCTCACGAGAAACTTCTTGGCGGAGGACGCTTTTTTGCCAGCATCCCGCCTGTAAAAATGGAGGAAGCGTGAAAAAAAGAAACACTCGCGGCCGGCTCATTGTGCAAAAGCGGCGGAATTCTGACCTAGGTCCACTTCGGCCATGAAACAGTCACCAGCATCAAAGCTAATGAGTGATGAGAATACCAGTGGAGTGTTAGGCGTCAATAATAGTAATAATAATGATAATAATAATGTTTATTCCCAACCTGTGGGCGGCATACCATTTGGTATGGTCATGCGTTTACGGTTAGAATGGGACATGGCTGGGGGATTTACGGATAGTGGGGATTACGCGAGAAGAGGACAATGACATAAACAGTGGGAAGTATTCGATGAAATAATAATAACAGGTTTTTCCAAACAATGAGCATGAGGTTTGACTAATTCAAAGACTCAGTCGGCTGACATGAACTAAAACTGGAAAACCATTGCTGGCCACGAGTGCCCTTGGACGGGTGGGTAAATGGCCGGAGTCACAGCGAGCAAAAGTGAGCCGTGTCCCAGAAGCACACCCAAAATTTCTCTGTAACCGCGGTTCGAAAAAGGAAAACTTTAACATGATGTTTTAGCATTTGATGGTAGTTATCTGGGCCCTTAAGCTCTCCCCACGCGGCCGCCGTTTTATTAAAAGTTGCTTAAAAGAACTCCGAGCGCGTTGCGGGCGCGGAATTTGTATTTAATGGCTGTCGGTGGCTGAGTATTGTCTCTATAGAAACGGTTAAAAATTTCGTGGAATAGCTCGTTCCTTCTTATGTAGACAATAAGCGCGCCTATAACATCGTCGCAAACTCGAATTGCCAAGCCATCAAGGACCTGGATATGAAAAGCCTGCTATGGTTGCGGCATGCTACCTACCAGAGCCAAAGAATTTGTCACAGCTAGTAAGCTTTTTGTGATGGTTAGCATACATTAGATATGGCTTAATGCAAGGCTTGACCTCTTCGATATACCGTGCCACCGATAGTACAGTTGGTTGAACCACTGGATTTGTGAGTGAACAAACAGACGGCACATTGTGATGGCCACTGCCTTCAAGTCCTCGCACATATTACACGGACTAAACCGGTCTTGTAGTTAACGCTCTAGCCTTGTGCCCGATTTGTGAGCCTTGATTGCGCCAGCGCTCACCAAGCCTTGAAGAGCATTCGGCATTGTTTGTCCTTTCTTCGGTTTTTGGTCTTTAGACTCGTATTTTCACATAAAAATGTTTATGTATGTTGGGATTCATTTCATCTGACTGGAACTGTTGGTGACACGAATTCGAATGAGACGTTTCTCTCTGTTCCATCATATTCTCCCGTTACCCTTTCGCATTCGTCGCTTGCATTCACTTTTTATGTTTGTGACCATGCTCTCCAAAAACGAATGATAAAACGATAATATTATATTAGAGATAAGGTGAACTACGAGCAAGCCATCAGACTAGGGTATGTTATTCGCGGTACCGTCATCGCGACGCCATACTTCGGCTCGTGGATAGCCCCGTACATGAACATCTTGGGTGAGCCGTTTATGGGGATAATTGTAGTTAGAGGACTCTTTGGTCTATCGGGAGTTTGTGGTGGTTCATTGCTGCCACTCGAGCAGGGTAATAAGACAGACATACCTATATTTGGGACCCAAAATAGGGTAAATGTCCGAAATGTTTGCTAGAAGGCACTGTGATGTGATTTAGAATGCCTCCCAAAATAGTAGACAGTCAAAAGTTATCACAATTCCCAACTTCTTTAATGGTACGACACTGCCCGGTTTAAAAGCGATAATCGATATTCAGGTATGTGGCTGACGCGAACTGGAGTTAGTGTG
The DNA here is from genome assembly GCF_000715545.1 of Opisthorchis viverrini. Lineage (NCBI taxonomy): Eukaryota > Metazoa > Platyhelminthes > Trematoda > Opisthorchiida > Opisthorchiidae > Opisthorchis > Opisthorchis viverrini. Next base: position 498,209 of record NW_008751846.1, read on the forward strand.
TGTGATTATGATGGGCTTGAATTCACTAGACTGTACGCAACTAAGGTAGCTCAGAGCTTACAGAGGTATGAGATCAGAGATATTTGGTGTTGTTGCGTGTTTTTGCGATGAGTTGACTCCAGAATGGAGCTGTCCCAGACAAAAGATAGGCGTAGAACTTTGCAAAAACAGTTGCGTTTGAGGTGTCATTTCATGTGTAGTTGGTGAGTCTCTGTTAGCACATCTTGCTCCTCTATCAGTAATGAGCGATGAGTTGACTCCAGAATGGAGCTGTCACAGACAAAAGAGAGGCGTAGAACTTTGCATGTGTAGTTGGTGGGTCTCTGTTAGCATATCTTGCTCCTCTATCAGTGATGATGATAATTATGTTGTCATTTGGTGTGCACTTTGTACCCAGAGTGTCAAGTTATCATAACAACGTTTATTCCAATAGGTTAGTTGCGTGCCGTCAGGCATGATCAGAAGATCACAGTCAGAACAAAAAGTGAGTTTGTTCGAAGTTGCATGTAATGGATCAAGTGGCCGATAGGGTAAAGTCAAGAGCGGAAAGTGCGTGGTTGTTGGTGTGCTATCAAACTGGGGATAGCAGTGCCATGCCATCATTGCACCGAAATACTTAGGTTTCTGGCAGCCTCGTAACGGACGTCATTTTTGAGATGATTTGGCTTGGATGTGCAATTCAGTGAGGAGGATATTTTTGGTTGGCCGAGGAAATCTTTAGAGGTAGAACAAAGCTTATGTGAGAATGCAGGTATTTTTCTGATCCGGTTGGAGAGGTAGTGTGGTGAGGGGTTTTACATACATTCGAAGTTGTATTAGTTTTGAATGTAGTGACAGGTGAGGTCAATGCACGAACCTGCAATGCCCGGGTCGCGTTTGCTAATTTGAAGCACCTATGATGTCAAGGCGGGACATCGGTGAATATCAAGTAGCGTGTGTATCAAGCTGCAGTACGGGCTGTTCTGTTGGATGGCTGAGACCTTGCTTGTTTAAGAGGCAAAACCAAGGCGTTTTCAGGTATTTGCCAACGGCTGTCTCAAAGCCATAGCTCCTGTGGGGCTGTGTCCGCAACTCCGTAGGGTGACAGTTACATAGCAATTTTCAGTTGTGCACCGGGGATTTCCACTAAAGAATATGTCCTTGCAGTCTCCAGCTAAATCATCTTCGTATCCGGATTGCATCAGTTTGTCTATCTTACAAGCTCATTTATTCAAATATAGTCGAAATAATTTCAGAAGTGAAGATGGGTTGCAATACTTCAACATGAACGATGAGTTGGATGAAGCACAAAATGGTACTGCCTGTTGGCTGGATTGCCAATGTAGTTGAGTAACTGATGGTTGCGACTTTCGATAAGAAAAACCAAGCCGTCGATTTTATTAGGCTGTATTGTATCGGTATTGACAAGTAGAAATCGGGTGAAGTTGAAATTTAGTGCTCTAAACGAGCGGATTTGACACCAGGCACCGGCCCACTCACTAAACCTTCGCTACGGCTGCATCCAAGGATGCACGCTTGAGGCCCTTGGACCTTAGGGCTCAAAACCACACCACTTGGTCCCACGACTGACAACTAAACATTCCTCTTTAGCTTTAACTTCGCCGCGCCCAATAACGATTACCGAGTCCCGCTATCGAACCATCACTGTACATAAAGCTCCCTCGTGATCGCTAATTTGACTGATTGAGCAAATAGTGAGTTTTCTTTTATAACAGCGAGTCTCCAGGTTCAGCGCAGACACCGACTGGTAATTTTAGACAAGGGGATTTATTAGGCACTTGGTGATGTAGCCGTTATAACTTTGCTTATTTGTGTTTTAAACGATATCACGGAAGGTGTGTACGAGTCGTACTTCGTTACACAATTTTTCCAGAAACACTATCGATTGAAAAACTGGAAACTGGATTGAACACACATCATGTTTGTATTGATGCGACCAATAAAGAGAAACATTATTTTTAAAGGTGGTTGTGTTTTTCAGGTATGGGGTGTTGGCAGGTGAACGACGTATTGATATGAAGGACCGCCGTTGGTCCGTTAAGTTAGTCCATTAAGTATAGCTGGGACATCATAGTCAGCAACCAGATTGTGCCTTAGCCTGGCTGTTATTACAAGCAGCTTCGGCAGGTGACATCGCGTATATTTTTGAATATTACGGGCCGTCGTTGCCCATTAAACTGGGCTACTTGGCATAGTCATAGCTTTATACTCAGCATTGCACATAGACAC